>NW_021703778.1:4270029-4282238 GCF_005190385.1 Monodon monoceros
TCTCTCCACCTCCCTCAAATCCCCAGCCCCCCACTCTCTCCACCTCCCTCAAATCCCCACACCCCCCACTCTCTCCACCTCCCTCAAATCCCCAGCCCCCCCCCACTACTGCCGCCTTCTCCAAGCCTTCACCTCGATACATCCTATCAAATTCTATCATAAAGTTTCAATAAGACATTGCCTCTTTCAGGAAATCTTCCATGACACCCTCCCTCCCCTACCAAGTCTCCCACACTTAATCCAGGGGGGTCACTTAGATGGGTTAGATCTCAGAAGCAGATAGAGAAAACATGGTAGGTGGGGGTCTGGACCTTCTCCTCTTTTTTTTTTTTTTAATTAATTTTTTATTTTTTGGCCGCGCCACATGCCACGTGGGATCTTAGTTCCCCGACCAGGGATCAAACCCCGCGCCCCTTGCATTGGAAGCGCAGAGCCTTAACCAATGGACCACCAGGGAAGCCCCTGGGTCCTCTCCCACTGAAAGAGTAGCTGGAGGGAATATCCTTGAGGGATTAGAAGCTACTCCTATACCATCATATTCTTGGACCGTCCATATCTGGGAAAACCCATGTGAATATGTCTGTATAATTACATGGCTCTTCTTGCCCCCCGGATCATGGTACAAAGCCAGTGTAAGAGTCCCTTTAGTATTTGTTGAGAGCCTGCTATTCTAAGAAGTGCAGAGAATACACACGTGTGTTAAACAGGCTGGGACCTCACAGAGCTCCAACAATGAAGGGGCTCAGGTGGTAAGAAGGCCATCCCAGGGCTTCTCCGTAAGTTACCACATCCCCACCGCTCATCTGAGCTTTATAGGAGCCTTAACACACACACACACACACACACACACAGAGACAGACACACACAGACACACACACACACACACACACTTAAAATGGTCTTCAATGAGGTCTCTGAACAGGACTATTACCAGTACGTACAGTAGCTTTGTTTCAATCAGCAATGTTGACCCCCTCCAGGGAAACCGATTAGAAAGAAGCAAGCCTTCCTTTAGAGCAGGCAGAGGGACAGGTCAATTTCAAGACCCACTTGCGGACCTTAGCAGGTCTCTTGCGTAGGAGCCAACTGTCATGACCAGCACAACCACGGGCAGTAGACAAGCCTTGATGGACCTGCCTGACCCACGTCCCACTTCATCTGTGACCACTGACCCATGATCCCACACGAAGAGGATTACGTGTGGTGCTCAAGGTTTTCAACCCACAGTTGGAAGGAAAGAGGGACCTGGAGTGAGTCTTCCCTCAAATAGGGATAAAGTGTTATCACTGCCTACAAGAAACCGCCTCGCCTTGTAGACCTATTAATGATGGACACTTGGGCTCTTTATGAAAGCTGCAGCTCATTCCATCTCTTTTTATTCTATCTCTTCTTATTTGTAGGGATGTATTCTGTCCCTGTTGAACAAATGCCAATTCCTGGAGTTTAACCAATGAGATAAAAATCATTATCTCCATCCTCAGGGCCAACTGTCCTGTCTTTGTTTATATAAGATACAAGAAAACTTGTCCAAAGATCACTGATGCTGACTGCATCTCCACATCACCTGCTTCCTTTCCCAGCACCATGCCTTTCCAACAGTGTTGGACCCAAGTGCACTCCCTAAAAAATACAATAACATACAAAATACAAAATAAAATACAAAAAATACAATAAACCCAACTAAACTCTGTCTCAGAGTCTGCCTCGCAGAGAGCCCAACCTGTGACCTTGACTATGGTCCCATTTCATCAACTCATCAGCTAGTTTGGGAAGAGAACACTACCCTGTAGAATAAGGTCATAGGTTCAAAACCCATGTGAATCGTTCATTTCACATTAAAAGAAAGACGTATTCAAGGAACATAGATCAAAACCTTTTCCAGGGCTTCCCTGGTGGCGCAGTGGTTAAGAATCTGCCTGCCAATGCAGGGAACACGGGTTCGAGCCCTGGTCCGGGAAGATCCCACATGCCGCGGAGCAGCTAAGCCCGTGCGCCATAACTACTGAGCCTGCGCGTCTGGAGCCTGTGCTCCGCAACAAGAGAGGCCGCGACAATGAGAGGCCCACGCACCGCAATGAAGAGTGGTCCCCGCTTGCCACAACTAGAGAAAGCCCTCTCACAGAAATGAAGACCCAACACAGCCATAAATAAATAAATAAAATATTTTAAAAAAAAACAGAAAAAAACCTCTTCCACAGAAGAATGGCTCCCCTCAAGGCATCTCCTCCCACAGGGAGACCCACATCTCTTGTAGGCAGTGGGTCAGGAACATCACCTTCACAGGCACGGGAAAGCAGGGAGGCAGAGATGGCCACATGAAGTGTTGGGAAATATAGGGAAAATAAATGTCATCGACGACTTCTAAGAATTATGCACATATAAAAATGTAATTCTTAGAAGAACCAGGTGGGAGGAAAAGAACCCTAGGAAGAGAGAAATACTTAAAAGGTGACGGTATCAATTAAAGAATATTTCCACAAGGGTCACCTTTATACCCCGTTCCCCAGCCCCAATACTCACCTTTACCAAAGGGGATGCTTCAGCTTGTTCAATTGTTTTGACCTAAAGTTTGTCCACATCTTAGGTATATTTGTACGGTGGAAGGGGAGAAGTTGATATCCTTCCTTGCAGGTTGACATGCTCAGCTACAAGGGGCAAGCAAGAGGCGTGACACCAACAAACATACTTTCCTTGGAGCTCTGCAATCACCCCTAACTTGAAGCAAGCCAGTTTACTTTTCCATGTCTTAGATTCCAAATACGTGAATATGGCACAAGATGTCCTAAAGCTCCCCTACTTATAGGATTCTACAGCCCTTAAATATGAGCAAAAGCTGAAATCTGGAAATTGAAAAAATTTTTCATAAAATTTAACTTAAATCTTTTAATGGCAAATCACATAATCTCCTCAAATTCCAATGATTACTAAACGTAGATAGAATATAGATTCAGAAATTGGATAGTTTGTTTGTTGGGTATGATGGGAACACACCCTCAGAAAGAATAAGTTTCCAGTTGAGTGGCATGAACACCCATCATGATGTTGAAGCAAATATGAACAAGTTCAAGTTTCCAACGCTCCCTTTCCCATTCTCCACCATCAGAATCTGAAGTCACCGCCATCTTGTTTGCAACATGTGCTTGGGGTCATCGTCCAAGTGCTGAGGTTTAACAGAATATGCCTCCAGGTTTTCCATGAACACTTGTCAAAAGAGTTGTGTAAAAAATATGGTATCAAAATGAGCAGGATATAGGGAAACTAAAGCCAACAGACATTTTCTTTGCCTAGTAGGTAGGCAAGAATTTAACAGAATGACTACATCCAATGTTGATGAAGATGTGAAAGAAAATGTGGGGGCAGTGTGTCCACCGTTCCAGGAGGATAAGTTGGCAATAAAACAAAAGCTTTAAAAAATATTCGTATTCAAAATGCTGAATAATTCAACTTCTAGAAAGGTATCTCCAGGCAATAATCTGATACCACTATTCACCACTGTACTCCTTGTAATAATGGGAAAAAATGAAGACAACCCAAATGTTTTGTTTTGTTTTTTTGTGGTACGCAGGCCTCTCAATGTTGTGGCCTCTCCCGTTGCGGCCTCTCCCGTGGCGGAGCACAGGCTCCAGACGCGCAGGCTCAGGGGCCATGGCTCACGGGCCCAGCCGCTCCACGGCATGTGGGATCTTCCCGGACTGGGGCACGAACCCGTGTCCCCTGCATCAGCAGGCGGACTCTCAACCACTGCGCCACCAGGGAAGCCCAAGACAACCTGAATGTTTTTACAACAAAAATTGCTTAAACTACAGTACTACTGGAGAACCAAATACTCTACAGCCACTGGAAATCCTAATAGAAAATTTTGTTGAGCCAAATGGAAAAAGGTACACAATATTCAAGTTAATGAGGAAAGTAAGCAACAGTATTACGCAAAAAATATGAAATAATTTTGTGTAAAAATACACACATTCTCTACATCTGCGTCCTTATTCCTGTCCTGCCCCTAGGTTCTTCAGAACCTTTTTTTTTTTTTTTAACCAAATTTAAAATAGATAGCTAGTGGGAAGCAGCCGCATAGCACAGGGAGATCAGCTCGGTGCTTTGTGACCACCTAGAGGGGTGGGATAGGGAGGGCGGGAGGGAGGCTCAAGAGGGAGGAGATATGGCGATATATGTGTACGTACAGCTGATTCACTTTGTTATACAGCAGAAACACAACAATGTAAAGCAATCAGACTCCAATAAAGATGTTAAAAATAATACACACTCAAATATGTGCATCCGAAACGTAAGGAAGGATATAAAAATACATTATCTGAGGAGTTGTGTCATGTGTGCTTACCTCCTTTTTGTTCTATTTATTTTCAAACCCCTCTTCAATTAGTATCAATTATTGGTTAAATAACTTAGTAACTATTTTAATGGACTATTCATAAGCATTAAGTTCTCTTCCAAAGTAAGGCCCTCAGAGCCCCAACCAAACCTATGAAATTAGCCAGTTTGAAAAGATCAGAAGATTATCAAAATGGGAAGGCCCAAGCTTTTCAAGATGCAGCTACTTTGAAGAACTGTGTTTTTTTTTACTAGACAATCCTCTAAAGTATATTCCTTAACCCTTCCCAGAGTCTATCCTGATACCGATCTGAGTTCAAGTTTTATAATATGAAACACATACGCAGAGCAGAAATAACCCCATAACTTAACAGTGGCTATCTCATTACATATTTACTTTTCTTTTCTGTACTAAGCATATACTGTTATTTTAATTTTTATTTTATTGGAGTATAGTTGATATACAATGTTGTGTTAGTTTCAGGTGTACAGCAAAGCGATTCAGTTATACATATACATATATCGATTCCTTTTCAGATTCCTTTCCCTTATAGCTTATGACAGAATATTGAGAAGAGCTCCCTGTGCTATACAGTAGGTCCTTGCTGATTATCCATTTTATATATACCTGTGGTATATGTTAATCCCAACCTCTAGATATTATTTTTATAATCAGAAAAAGTAATAAAACTATTTTCATTGAAATGGCCTTTCCATAGGCTATAAGGAGATATTAGGGACGATGTTAGATATTTGTCTCCTTTTACTTTCCTGTATTCCCCCAATTTTCCAAAATAAGCACATACGACTTTCATAATTAAAAAAATTGATCAGAAATATACAAACAGGGCGGTCCTCAGTCTCAAAGTTGATCAAAATTCTGAAGCTTCGGAAAGAAGAATTTAAATAATAATTGGAACTTTGGGGGATGCGCTTGTTGTTGTTTTAACTAATGGAAATCTGAAACTGAGTACACAGGCGCCACTAGACAAGGTCGGCCGTCTACCTGCATGAAAGGGTCACAATCCAAACATGATGTGAACAGTCCTGGACACTCACACCACCCCCTCCCCCGGCACCATTCACCACCACCACTGGGGTGAGCCCTTCATTTAATACGACTCCACAATCACATCTTGATTTTCCTAAAAAGGCAGAAGCCTTTTAAAAGCCAGAGAGATTAGGCATTTTTGCATCCTTAGCAAAGGCATTGTTCAGTCTTTGTAAAGTCACTGGACTTTGAGTGTGCCGTATCAAAACAGTCTTAAAAGTTGATGCACAGCGTGAAGTAACTGAGTGTACTAGAGGAAAAGCTTTAAACAAAGATAATTCATTTTATTAGATTAAAAAACATTCCCTGAGGGCTATTCTGCCTCTAAGAACCATATTGTATAATACAACCCAACGTCTCCTCTAAAATTTCCCTTACCACTATTTTTTTAAAAAAGGAAAGAAAAAAAAAAAGAACCCTTTACACCTTGAGTTACAGACTGTCTTCCTAAAAAGAATCTATTTTTTTTCTTATTAACACAATCATTTTAAAAACCCTGTCATGTGATCTATCTCCTCTAATTCTTGGCTACTCGAACCAGGAATCAAAAAGTTGATACATAATAGGACATTCTAGTTATTTTTGCAAAATCGAAAGTACACTCTAAATTCCAAGAATGTCCAAGCAAGTCAACTGGATGGCCTTTTTCAGATGAACTTACTTTCGTGTGCTACCATTTACTGGGTATTTATAGTAATCATAAGGGTAGCCATTTTCCAGAATATGACCGCATCAAGTGACGGAGAGCTTCCTCTTACTTGTATGTAGCTGATGCTCTAGGTGCTGCTGTCACTGCAGATTTCTCTCATAATTCTCCCTGGTTCCTGGTACCCAGGATCCTTGGCCTTCCTCCCAAGCCCTCTTCACTTCTGTCCATTCCACCTCTTCTGTTGCCTCTCAGTTTGTGTCCCTTCCTCAAGGAAGCCTCCCCTGACCACCCAATAAGACTGGCTTCCTCTCCTCCCCTCTTACGCCTCACAGCAATCTGCGCCCTTCCTGCCCAGCCCTTCTCTCAGTTTGTCACTAAAGGACTTACTGTTAATTCATTAACACCCCGTTCCCACTCAAGGCAGGAAGTCCCTTGGAAGCCAGGACGGCGTATCCTACTGACCATTAAGCCCCCAGAGCAGTGCACAGGGACAGCTGTACACAAACTACTGCATTTTGGGGGACTGATTGTGATTGAATCAACTTCATTCCCAAGAGAACTTCCATGCTGTAGACATACGTTCAGTCAAATATGTATGTGTCTCTGCTGAGATGTCAACTCAAAGAGGTCTTTCTGGAACACACCTCATGAACGATTCTGTATCACCTGACCCCATTTTATGCTTTTTCAAACCACTTATTACCCCGACACACACTGATCTCTTTACGGTCTGTCTACACCACCACTACATCAGCACCATGAGAATCTGGTTTTATCTGCTTTGCTCTTTGCTGCATCCCGAGCACCAAGAACCGTGTCTGGCATGCGGGAGGCACTGAATAAAGATCTGCTGAATGAATGAATGTGCTGAGTATGTAGGGAAAGATGCACAAATGGGAGTCCCACTCACACACCCTGATTTCTACTTTCTGATCATCTCGGCCCATCTGTTGCCAGCCTTTCGTCAAGGTAAAAGATGTATTTCCATTTTCCTTTCTGTATTCCAAATGCAAGCTACTCTGACATCAGTACTATTTCAGTTAGTATATAAAAACAAGTACCCTGCTAGAAACTGTGTCCAAAACAGTCGAAGATGCCAGAACAAATTCATTCCTTTCAACATTTCCAGGGTAACAGCAAACCCAAGATGACCTTCTGGGTCCCTTTTGCCAAAATGCATTATAACTGTGCTCAAATCAACGCTCACCAGAAGCAGCTGAGCTCACCATATAAACGGAATTTAAGTAACACGTTTCCTACGTGGAAGTACTCTGTGTACAATTTAAGTAACATGATTTGGTTAATAAATTTTAAGTTGAACAAAATCAAGCTACCCAAGAACTCTCTTAAATTTAGTTGGCTGGACACTTGAAAAGGGTGACTCTTAATGGCATGTGAATGAAATCCCCATCTAAAAAAAATCCCACTCGAGGCACATTCCACAAAATACATGAGTGGCACTCCTCAGAACCGTCAAAGTCATCAAAAACAAAGTAAGTCTGAGAAACTGTCACAGCCAAGATGAGTGAGTCTAAGGCAACTGAATAGAATGTCTCACTAATCCCCTCACAACTCCGTGGTGTGTGGGGAGATGCTGGCATCTGCACTTTACAGAGGAGAAAAGGGAGGGCCAAAAGGTCCTTCCACCATCAGATAATACTTTGCTGGATTCAAACATAGGTCTGTCCAGATGCACAGACTCTCAACCACCTTGCTCTTCTGGTCTCTTATTAGTGAAAAAAATAAAAGGATAACTACAGTTCTGTTTGTACACTGTTTCCCCAACTGCTACCCACGTGTGTAACAATCACACATATGTGAAGGTATGTGAGGGAGAGGTAAAAGGATTGGGGCAGAAAGATCCCAAGATATTAGTAATGGTTATACCTTTAGGTGGAGGGAATTCTGAGTGATTTTTATTTTCCTCTTGAAACTTTTTTCGACTTTTCTCACATTCTCTATTATGAGGATTTGTGACATGTATGCTTAGAAAAAAAACAATATAGCAAATTATGACTGAATGCTTGGAAAGTTTACATTATGTTTCTATAAAATTTTATCAAGCTTAGGGCTTCCCTGGTGGCGCAGTGGTTGACAGTCCGCCTGCTGATGCAGGGGACGCGGGTTCGTGCCCCGGTCCGGGAAGATCCCACACGCCGCGGAGAGGCTGGGCCCGTGAGCCATGGCCGCTGAGCCTGCACGTCCGGAGCCTGTGCTCTGCAACGGGAGAGGCCCGCAACAGTGAGAGGCCCACGTACCGCAAAAGAAAAAAAAAAAAATTTTATCAAGCTTAGGTACCTCTTCTACTAACATTCAAAAATGGTAAGCAAGCACTCCAGACACAAGCGGGCCAAAGGGAGGGCAGCCCATGGTCTACTCAGGGGACGCTGCTCCCCTGTCACCCAGTGGACCCCTACTAGCTTATACCACTGTCACTCCCCCGCAGACCCACTCTTTGATACTAAAATCAGCCTGTAAATTGGTGCAGCCACTACGGAGAACAGTATGGAGGTTCCTTAATAAACTAAAAATACAGCTACCATACGACCCAGCGATCCCATTATTGGGCATATATCCAGAAAAGGTGAAAACTGTAATTCGAAAAGCTACATGCACCCCAATGTTCATAACAGCACTATTCACAATAGCCAAGACATGGAAACAACCTAAATGTCCATCGACAGAGGAATGGATAAAGAAGATGTGGTACATATATATACAATGGAATATGACTCAGCCATAAAAAAGAATGAAATAATGCCATGTGCAGCAACATGGATGGACCTGGAGATTATCATACTAAGTGAAGTTAAGTCAGACAGAGCAAGACAAATATATGACATCACTCATATGTGGAGTCTAAACCATGACACAAATGAAATTATCTATGAAACAGACTCACAGACATAGAAAACAAACTTATGGTTACCAAAGGGGAAAGCGGTGGGGGGGATAAGTTGGGGATTTGGGATTAACAGACAACACACTACTATATATAAAATAGATAAACAACAAGGATGTATAGCAGAGGGAAGTATATTCAATATCTTGTAATAAGCGATAATGGGAAAGAATCTGAAAAAGAATATCTCTGAATCACTTTGCTGGATACCTGAAACTGACACAACATTGTAAATCAACTTACACTTCAATTAAAAAAAAGGGGAAAAAATCAAGTCAAATCAGCCTGTACAAGAAAGGCACACAGTGTGCTACAAAATGCCCACAGGGGCCACTAGGCCTTCTTAGGATTCATTTGGCTTTCGTTTAAGTTAACCTCAAATTTCAAAACTCTTGACTCCTGGCCGTATAAGAGAACGGCAAACCAGCACTCCTGGCAGGTTATTTTCTCTAAAGGCTAAAACTTAGCCGAATACTGTCAGCAAAGGTACCAAACGCCACAAAGGGAAAGAGGTTCAACCAAAGCTATGGGCTTACATCTACTCACTATTAAGGTTCTGTTTACCAACTGTGAGAATCTCTTAAAAGTCTCAGCTTCGCTTTTACCTGGAGGGGAGATTTACGGGAGACGGGAGGAGACTGAGGGGAGGTCCTCCCAATCTAGGTACTTACTCAGATGGAGAATTTAAAGGACAAGACGACCCTTGGAGGCCAGGTGCAGAGGCAGAAGGGAAATGGATCCCAAAGATACATTTGGTCTCTTTTTTTCCAACTTGGCTAAAAACCTTAAGGTGGATCCTTGAGGAAAAGATTGCCTATGCTCCATTTACTTTTATGCCTCGGGAGTTTTCAGGATTTGATTAGCACCTGCTCTGTGCCAGACTTTGCTTATGGTTCATATTATCCTTGCCCCTCATAACTGCCCTGTGAGGGGAGGATGTAAATTTCCCCTTCTGCAGATGACAAAACTGGAGATTGGGGAGACTGACCTTTACAGTGTCACCAGATTCGTGCCTGCAGGGCCCAAGATGAAAGGCCAGTCTTATCTGGCCCGTGTTCTTTCCATGACATCACCCTCCCTGCCCTGGCATCATTATGGGAAATCACTGGCCTCAAAGCAAACATCCATGCCTCTGGGAATGAGCAGGAATTTGAGGTGTTGTCCACCTGCAAAAGGAACGAAAGATTTATAATCTAGTGCCACTGACAGGAGCCCTGTTATCGGGGACAACTCCCCTGTCACTCATCCTTGGGCGATTCTTCTCCCTGTGTAGACTCCACCTCATGCCATGCTTACGTCACCTGTGATTTCAGCAAAGCTGGAGTAATGTGTCTTGTCACTCCATTCCCGTTCCAGTTCTGTGTTGGCAAAATATAATATCGCTCTTCTCCATCCAGAATATGCAGAAGGCAAATGAGGCTACTAGGTTTCTAAACTACAGTCTTATATGGCCTCAGAGCTCTCCCTTGCATAAATACACGCTGATACGCTAACTCAGAAGCCAAGAAAAGACACTATAAATAGCCCGGGTTCCAGCCAGCAGAGGAAGCGGACCCCGTAGTCATGCCAACTTGTGCATACAAGCATAAGGATGGGACCTTCAGGACGCGTCTTTTCTTAGAGCCGCATCTATACCCAAGGAGTATCCCATGGAGAGCATCATCTTTGCCAACGATGAGCTAAAGGGGTTTTTTATGAAATTAACGCAAGTCAGAGAAAGGTAAAATCCCAAAGTGAGACTCCTGGAGGGGAAATGCAGTTTGGGTGAGTCGTCTGAATGCAAAGAGTTTTAAAGTCCTTCTTTGCTGTTAAAGTACCTTTTAAACACATGTGTGCGTATGTTCATTAATAAGCGCAAGAAAATAACCAGTATCCAAGAAGGTATCAGGCAAACATGTGAGCCCCAAACTCAAACACAAATGCCTCAACTCAAGTACTCGGAAGAAATTCCTGAGTTCTGTCTGGAAAAACCTACCGATGTGAGCTTCACTTTGTCCAAAGATGTCAAAAAATTGAAGGAACGGAGATAAGTAGGCATGGCCGATTAGGGCAAGTTCTAGATCGCAAAAGAGCATATATGACCCCAAACACCAAAGTTTCATTCAACAAGAGTGAGCAGGTGTGTTAGAGACTAAATGGAAAGGAGGAGGTGGCGGAGACGGGGTGCAGGGGGCAAGGGCCGTGGGAAGAAAGACCGACGATGCCAGTTCTCCGCAGGTGAGCGGATCCGACCACCACCACGCACCCCGCCCCTCTGACCCAGAGGCACGGAGGACCCTTCTAAATGGTTGTCGGATAACTAGCCATTTCCTCCAACAATTTACAAGGTAGCAGGGCTACTGTCCTGGCTCTTTATGAGCTGTGTCACTCCAGACCTCACAGTAAGATCATCTTGTTTTCTGACATTCTGCTAAAAGGAGGTGAGAAAATTAAAGTCCCTGACATTTATTTCCTGGTAATTACATTGCAATGGAAATGTTGGTAGTTATTCAATTGGTAGAAACCCACTCGAAAGCAAAGCCTAGAAAATTATCATTTGTTTACGTGCACGTCTCTACTAGAACACATAGATGCCAGAAGGTCTCTGTCTCTCTCTTTAAAAAAGTAGAGTGAAGGGCTTCCCTGGTGGCGCAGTGGTTGAGAGTCCGCCTGCCGATGCAGGGGACACGGGTTCGTGCCCCGGTCCGGGAAGATCCCACATGCCACGGAGCGGCTGGGCCCGTGAGCCATGGCCGCTGAGCCTGCGCGTCCGGATCCTGTGCTCCGCAACGGGAGAGGCCACAGCAGTGAGAGGCCCGCGTACCGCCAAAAAAAAAAAGGTAGAGTGAAGAGCTCGATGCTGCTCTGTATTTTGGTCACTCCCTCGGCCCCTTCCCTGCAGGGTTTGGTAGTTGAAACACCCAAGGAGCCCCCCTGGGATCCATTACCGGCCACTTCCCTTTGGCTCAAAGGTTCTCAGAGTTTCAAATAGACTTGCTAACGGTGGCTCCTTCTAAGTCCCTATCCCCATGGCAACAGCAAGGCTACTCCTCACCAACTTCAGAAACAGAAAGCACTGCAAGCAGGAAGGCTGTTTCAGATTTCTCACCTGAATTTCTGCTAGCCCTTCCATAGTTAAGGATCTATGCACCCTCACCCCCAATATTCTCACCTTCAGCCAAAGATGCTTCTATCATCCATGCTAAAGGAAACAAGAAAAAGGGGAAAGGCCCCTCCACCCCCATCACAATCTGTGTGTGTGTGTGTGTGTGTGTGTGTGTGTGTGTGTGTGTGTGTGT
>NW_021703778.1:4282248-4320256 GCF_005190385.1 Monodon monoceros
GTGTGTGTGTGTGTGTGTGTGTGTGTGTGTGTGTGTGTGTGTGTGTGACCTTACCTTACCCTGATGAAATAAATGAGAGTAACATGAATCGAAAAAGAAGAGATTCTGTTGGCCAAGCGGATCCTTGAGGACGTGACCCCTGTCTGACGAATCCCTGTGACTTTCAGGGTCTGGCGTATATTTAAATGATGATAGGCATGTACCAAAAAGATATTTAAGGAATGTCTCCTGAACGAGAATGAATCTGAGACGTTTCATTACTACTTAAGCTCTAACAAAGACTCATAAGGTATGCTTAACGCTTAAAGTACCGTGTGAAATGGCTTAAAAATCACTATGAAGACCACTGACAGCAAGTATCACACATACACACAAAGAATCGGGTGCCCCGGCTCTATGACCAAGATCAAGCCCTCGATCCCTACAGGCTTACTACTGAAAGAGAGAACAAATACAGCAAAGTCACATCCTCGCCACGATTTCCAAATTCAACTCTGCGTCCTCAACAACAACCACTAAACAAAGAAGAGGGAGGGTGATGATGAGTATGTGTCCCCCTGGGAATCTGGGGCGGGGGATGAGGTACCGCATCCTGCCACCACTCTCACAGCTTCTGTCCTCCCAGGACGGACGCCTTGCCCCGTTAGACGGGAGTCTAGCTTCAAAATACACACAGTGACTTCTAAATACAAGCCAGCTACTTTCTGTGCACCGGACGGATTCAGCGCTATATACACATTCTGTATCTCACAGGGGACTTGTAGGACTCTAAAGCGTACTTCTGCCTCTGCATTTCTCTCTTCACCAAATGTCTTTACAACCTAAATCCCAGGTACAGGGAGACTGCGATGTGAGAGGAATGGTTTTCCCCAGTCACTGCCTGAAACAGAGGGCATCTCCCCCACCCACCTCTATCCCCTCTCTCACTGGTATTTTTATCGAGTTCTGGAATTCTCTACTCCTAACCAAAATCCCCACTCAGCCGCTCCCTATTTTCCCCTCACTTTCTCTCTGTCCCCTGAAACTCTGGGCTGAAATGGACAGATTTCCCCACATCCCTCACCTGCTAAGCTGAAGCGTGCCCAGCCTTCTCTGAGTTAAGGCTGCTCCTACTGGAACCCCTCTATCGCAGCCCCCACCCCAAACGGAGAAGGTACTTCCAGACCATCTGTCTCCAGCCTCTAAATTCTAATTCTTTCATCTGGCATTCTATCTGTCCACCATTTCCTTCAACCCACCTTTCTACACCTGCCTGCCACGAATTCTTAGTGTTCCCTGAACACCGGGTAAAAAGATTCCTCACTATTCTTCTACAGAAATCATGCTTCTCCTCCTGCCACATCTGTGTCTCCCTGGTCCCTAGTCCTAGAATGCCTTTCCTTCCCACTGTTGGAGGATCACATCTAATTTCTCCCGCACTCCTTTTGTGATTCCCTGGTAGGAACACAATCTTCAAAAAAAAGAACACCATCTTCCAACACTCAAGTCCTGAAGCACATTCTCTGTTTCCCTGTTTAAGACACTTCCACTCTCTTCTATTAAGCACACTCTGTGCATATTTTAGCTCCTACGGAAAACTCTAAGCTTCCTGGGATCAGAGACCCAATCAGGCAATGTCCTCTGTTGGGTGTTGGGTGGTAGGTCCTTGTCAATCCCCCTCACAATCACTGAGGCTTTCCCTTTCCTTACCCTGCTTGTACGAAGCCAAATATGCAGACACTCATGTAATAATACGAGGAAACATTGTGTGGTCATGAATCGAAGTACACAATTTTCCTTGGCATACAAGGAATGACTCTGATGAAGACAAAAAATGTGTCCCCATCTCTAATGTGCTGAATTCAGAATTCAATCCAATCTCAATGCTCTGAAAGTGTCTGCTGCAAGTACAACAGCAAGAACTCACTCCCCACCCTAAGTTTCTACTGGAAAAGCACACACTGTGCTTGCTTTCTACTGGACACCACAAGAATTGGTGGGTGGGGGACATGTTTTGAATTTAAAAAACAAGAAGACTGGAGTCCCCAGTCCCGTGGCAGTGGCTCCGCATATGTATGGACGTGTGTGTGTGTGTGTGTGTGTGTGTGTGTGTGTGTGTGTGTGTGTGTGTGTGTGTGTGTGTGTGTGTAGAGAGAGAGAGATTTCCAAAGACTTAGCAAATAGGAACCTTAACTTGAACAAAATGAACGCTCCTCCTAAAACTTTTGGTACTGAATGTTGATTTAACATTTCAATCATTCTCATTTTTTCTTCATACATAATAGCTTTATTCTGACCCAGTCCTTTGACTTGCATCCATCTTGCTCATTTAATGTGCAACAAAGTCAGCCAGTAGAGGGTAAGGTGACCAAGGATGTGTTCGAGGGGACAGATCTTTCTGTTCAAGTCTCTGCCTACTTCACTGAGGCCTTCAGTCAAAGGAGACCCCTCATGACCACACTGGCGCCAATGTGGGGACTGACAGCAGCGACTGACTTCTGAAACATGTACTGCAGGCAGCACGATGCAAAGGCTGACACTGATCTACATAATTACATGGTGTTTAATACTAACAGCTGTGGAAAACCCAAAGATCCTACAGATTTATTTAAAAGGATTTAAACACAAGACCCTATTGGGAGGTAAATGCTCATCAGCCAGATAGAAATTTTTCTTTTAATTTTTGTCAACATATAGCTGATTTACCATGTTGTGTTAATTTCAGGTGTACAGCAAAGTGATTCAGTTATATACATATATTTTTTTCTTTGTTTACAATCTCTTCCATTATAGGTTATTACAAGATACTGAGTAGAGTTCCCCGTGCTATACAGTAGGTCCTTGCTGATTATCTGTTTTATATATAATAGCGTGTATATGTTAATCCCTACCTCCTAATTGATCTCTACCCCCTTTCCCTTTGGTAACCGTAAGTTTGTTTTCTATGTCAGTGAGTCTGTTTCTGTTTTGTAAATAAGTTCATTTGTACCATTTTTTTTTAGATCCCGCATGAGTGATGTCATCTCATATTTGTCTCTGTCTGACTTACTTCACTCAGTATGATCATCTCTAGGTCCGTCCATGTGGCTGCATATGTATCAACCTCCGGATGAAGATGGTTAATAGAGCATGTTTAAAGGTTATTTTATTGATATATCATATATTAATATTTTATTTATAAATAATCGTATGACACCGACGCTCTAACACTCTTCATTTTGATTTGTGTTCCTAAATTTGTTTTTTAAGCCTTGAAATCAAAGTGAAAAGTCTCAATTCTCTAAGATGAATTTCTTTTTTTAAACATTTGTATTAGTCCAAGGGAAAAACAATTTAAAGGCTGTGCTCAACGAATCTAAATTCTACTGAAATCTGGATGAATGTTAGAAAGAACAGCCATCTGGCTCACATACTCACTGTGGTGCCTGAATCAAGGGAAACAATAAAGCAAATGTGAACTCAGAAATAAAAGTGTCTCAAAGCCCCACTTTCAAAGGTGCTAAATTTTTATTCTCTCAAATAACGGCCAAATTAAACAAAGACAAGGGACCTTTTCAAAGCATTTAGAAGGTAACTATTAGAGAACAGAGTCTCCATTCAGTAGCTATAATAGAATACTCTCTTTTTCACTTTCTATAACTAAATTTGTACTAATCAAATTTACTACAAATTTACTCATTTCACAGAGGCAGCTTCACTTTCTGCTGGAAAACTGCCCTGAGCTTCACTAATTCGCAAGGATGTCTGTGTCACCTGACGGAAATGTAAAATCCAAACATTTGAAAGTCTCAGTGAATTGCTAAGCATTTAAAAATCCTACAAAAATGTAACAAGACACAGCCCGACCTGGGGATACAAACATCTGAACATCCACAAGACATACCATGTCCTTGCTTTTCGTGTAAGAGAACATGTCATGGAAAACATGTTGGACAGTTGGAAGCACGTCTCGCCATATTCAGAAACCTCAGCGACTCATCACTTACCTCCTAATTCAAAGGCAGAAAACACTAAACCACAAACTTGCTGTTCTAAGGACTCCTAACCCACCTCCGAAAGTCAAAATCAAACCTAAAGTTCCTATGGCCTACAGTTCTTAAGAAACCTTTCTTAACATGTTCCAGACTCCTTCCGTCACAAATACATCTTTCACCTGTGGGTATCCTGTAAAGATATGTACACTGACCTAAAATAAGCCGCTGGCCTGAATCTGTTATTAGCACCTTTCAAGCCGATATTCATACACTCACCCTGTACCAGCGAGGGAGGGTGCTAATGTAAATCAGAGTACTTGATGAAGTAGCTTTCCTTCATCTCCATCAGCTTTTCCATTTCTCGGAACAGCTTTACAAGATAGGTCTTATCATTCTTCCCATTTGAAGAGAGACTGAAACTCACAAAGGTTAAGTTACTTGCCTGAAGTCTGAGAACTAGAGAGTTTGGACTCGAATTCGGGCAGTCCGAGTCCAGAGTCTGTGCTCGAAGTGGCTAGGCGATCCTGCCACTAAATGACTGAAATAAACACGCTAGTCTTAACACTTGTTGATTAAGACACACGTTGAAGGTAAAGTAAGATTGGTGTAGGCTTTTAGCAGTGAATACTCGTGACACTAAGATGAAAACAGAACCTAACGACCAAGAGAGCCTGGTGTGGTGTGGTGAGCACCGGAGTTAAACCCTGCCTCTGCCCTTTCCTAGCTCTGGGACCTTGGGCCAAACTTCTCTGAACTTCTATTTCCAGACCTTCGGAAGAGGCTGTACAGTTGGAAAGAAATGGTGTATGAAAACAGGCCTGGGAAACTAGAAAGCCCAATGTGAATGGAACCTAAGGGGAAGAGTGAAATCCAAGATAAAAGCATTTTCGATCAACTACTCAGATGGAAGGGCTAGCTTTTCACACCTTGAAAGATGTTGGTTATGTAATTCCCCGAGAGAGTAGATCTTTTAACCTTCCACCTTGCTCGATCCTCCTCCTGGATCTGTGCCTCCAGTGAGGCTCCGTTACTTCATGGGGAAGACAGAGAGTGTGATAAAGGACCCATGTCTCTGAGATGTCTGCTTTCTGAAGAGGCGCTCATACGAGCATCGTGGGTAACAGAAATCAACTCTTTCCACTGATAACTGGCTTGCCGCGCACTCCTTTTTGACTTCTTCTGATAGCAACCCACACCCTCCTTCCTTGGTCTGTCCTTCCCCCACTCTAACCACGCCATCTGCCCACCCGTGACACACACATTTTAGCCAAACTGGTCCACCATGCTACTTCATCCTTGCCCACAGAGACTGGTCCAAAAGGCGGTACCTGAACTAAAGCAGGTCAATGAAGAGTCCTTCTCGGTGGTTCTTTGAAATGGAATTAGAGAAGGGGATCAGGAAGCAACAGCCTTTTATTCGTTATCAAAGATGGCAGGAAGGGAGCCTGGGGCTTCCAATTGTTATGTCCCGGCCTACACGGTGAAATCTGGTCTGTGGTAGGAGAGACTCCAATACCTAGGCAGGAGACACAGTCCTACCAGCATCTTATCATTTCTAATAACATCCAGGCCTTTGACAGTTATGAGTGGAAACAAATTCCCTTTCGCTTATGTGAGTTTCAGATGGGATTCCGACATTCACAACCAAAAAAATCCTTACTACAGAGATCTGAGAACAAGGACAACAGTTTTCTCTGGATGGGTGTCGCGGGTACTTTTAACGCCAAAGCCAATGGTAACGCACACTGTGTTGAACACCTCACAAACCGGCAAATGAAACCTTCCTTTCCACTGAATTAAGATCCCAAGCAAAAGTTATGATTACTCCTTAAAAAAAAAAATACAATCTCAATCTTAATATCTTAATTTGCCCCAATTAGTAAGATTCTCAAACATCTCATTAAATTCCCTTAAGGTGTCTAGTCTTGTGGTAAAACCTGACAATACTATATTCAAGCTAAAAAAAAAAAAAAATCAAGAACACAACTTCTTGGTTTCTAAAACCAGCCAAACTCTCTCCTCTGCCTTGAGCACATTAGCGCCACTCAAATTTTATTAAGACCGTGATAAATAGATTTAGCCAGTCCTCTGGTGCCCACATGGGCTTTTTCAACACACATACACCAACACATATAACACACACATACGCCACTGAAACATTCTAATTTTACACTGGTAACTGGAGTGGTTTTATAACAAAGACAAAGATTTGATACTTTCAAAATTATAGGGGCAGCACACATGCTCATGAACACATATTTCTAGACACATAAATGTACATACATATTTCCAGGAAGATATCTTTTCTCAGACTCACTCATTCCCACTAGGAATCCACTTGCTTCTAGCTGGGAGAAAGCATAGTACGGTTGGAAGAAGGCTTGAGGGGTTGCAATGATTTCTTCTTGCACCTACACCTGGGGTATGGTGTTTTCCTGAGCCCCCCTAGGAACCTGAGAGCTCACAGGTCTAAAGGCTTCAGTCATCCTCTGAAGTGGACCTCAGCTCTTTCTGCCACCATCCTAAACCCGTTCACTCTTCCCCTGGTAACAGCTCTTGGATATTCCCCTGGAAGTCGCCACCTTTCTCCCTCCTAATCCACGTGTCTTACATGGAGCTGACTTTTCTCCCTGCCTCTTCATCCTCCCGAGTGAGCACGCGGCTTGGGTCTGGCCCATCAGTGGATCAGAGACCACAGCCTGAGCTCTCCATCCACGGCTGAACAATCACTCAAGTCACAGTCAGTGAGGGGCAACGGAACATGAACTTGGAAGGATGGAAGCCTGATGCTGTCGGGCACCATCGTGCCACCACCTAGGGCTGAGGATGAAGCACACGTGGCGGGCGGGGGAGCAGAGGCGAGAGACGGAGAGAAACCAAGGACAGAGGTGCCATTCCAGTCACTGACGCCTGGGCCTGAAAGTTCAATGAGCCCCAAACCTCCTTTTTGCTTAAGCCAGACTGGGTCCTGTGTGCAGGCTCCTGCCACAGAGGATTCTAACTGATGTCCCTTCCAGAAAGAAGGATCCTTCCGAAGATGAACACAGGGAAAATGGAGGGGAGATGTGAACAAAGGGGGAAGAACGGGTCCATAAGTACAAATGACGACCAAGGAAACAAATGCTGTGATCCAAGAAGTCAAATTTTCTAATGAAGGACTCAGTCTGCACTACCTTGTATAAAATACCCACCTTATAAAATACAAGCATTGGGTCAAAAGTCTACAATCGATTGAGTAAAGTCCTCCAAACTGAAGTTGAACTCAATCAGAGGACTTTATTCAGAGGGCAATATTGTCACCGTATCTTTTATCACCAATTCTCCACACGTTATCTTAAAATGTAAATAGATCTGGGTCGTGGAATCACGGGCAATCTTTCTTTTCTGAATTATTTTTAAGTGAGCGTATATTAATTTTATATTCAGAGAAAACCACCTGCATTTAATCAGAAAACAAGAATGATGAAGGCCGTTGGGTGGGGGTCTGGCCGGTGCTCCGCAGCTGTCTGTGACACCCGGAGCCCGCGGGCCGCCTCGGCCCCCAGAGAGCCCGGCATGGTGCGCATGGGCACCGTGGGGTCGCATCTCCCTGCGTCCGGCTTGGACACCTTTGGGGACCCGAGGAAGATGAACAAGCACCAGCTCTATTACTTGGTCTTAAACTTCGCCATGACTGTGTCTTCTGCGCTCATGATCTGGAAAGGCCTGATCGTCCTCACTGGCAGTGAGAGTCCCATCGTGGTGGTGCTGAGTGACAGCGTGGGCCAGCCTTTCACAGGGGTCACCTTCTGTTCCTGACAAATTCCCTGGAACACCCGATTAGAGCTGCTGAAATCGCTGCTTTTAAAGTCAAGAGACGAGACATTCCAATAGTTCACAGAGTTATCAAAGTTCATGAAAAAGATAATGGAGACATCAAATTTCTGACCAGGGGAGATAATAATGATGTTGGGGATAGAGGCTAGTACAAAGAAGGCCAGAGCTGGCTCGAAAAGAGGGACATGTTGGGGAGAGCCAGAGGGTTTTTACCATAGGTTGGTATGGTCACCATAATAATGAACGACCATCCAAAATTCAGGTGTGCTCTTTTGGTTGTAATGGGTGCATATGTGTTACTAAAACGTGAACCCTAAAATGAAAGGCAGTTCCTGGGACCAGACTGAAATAAATCCTGTTGAAAAAGAGAGAAGCTAATATATTTGAAATGTTCCTCTTTCTGTACAAAAGGAAACAATGTGGAGACATTTTTGTCTTGTTCGAATAAATGATTCATCACTGAAAATAAACAAAATACAAGAATGATAACAGATATTTTCAGCAGGTTCTAAAAAATATTGAATATTTTATTATTTATTTAATATATCATATAATATAATTTATAAGTATTTAGATTGCATTTATCAATTATATTGTATTTCTAATATAATATGATAAATATAATCTATAAATTGCATTTATAAATTATAGTATTATAAACATATAAATATTATGTTTGTAATTGTATTTTATGATTTATTTGAAGCATAAAACAAGGACGATGATAGCAGATATCTGAAGTGGAATCACCTGGTAAACACGCAGATGTCCTCATGCACAACAGGACATACTTTTTCTAATACAGGTCATATTTATCAAACAAAAGGAGCTAGTTGTTTTTTTTTTTAATTACCACCAATGACCCAGTATTATCACTCCTGAATTTCCTTGAGATTCTATGCTACTGTAGTTATTATTGGTATAATAAGGTTATTTAGGCTAATCTGGGCACCCAATCACCATTTATCATGTATACTCAAGATGCGGATTTAGAATGAACTAAACAGAAGAAAACCGTTGTTTTTAAAACTCTCTTGGCTGTGAACAGACTGTGGAAAAGTAACAAGTCTCCAGATTAAGTAGGTTTTATCAGGTCTTTGCAGGGAAACCCAAGCCCTGGTCAAATTATCACCACTGGCCTATGTAAAGGTGCCACAGTTAAAAATCATTCTCCAGGTGCTTACATTTGGGGAAAATAACACATTTGCTTTTCAAACTGGATTTCTATGGTCCAACTAATTTTCCACTAAATCACCTAGGCCAATCTTCCATGGTGACACAGCACCTGAAGAAGAAAGCATGTGGATCAAATAACTGGAAGCTTGCATTCAATGTCTGAGTAAAATGGGGAAAACTGAATGGACAAAATGGATCCTTTAGCTCCTGAGGCAGAGAATGAAAAAAATGGCAGTGAAAAGTGACTGATGGATTCTAAATATAGATTCAGGGGGAAAAAAAAGAGAAGGGGGGATTCAGATCTAGGCTAAGATATCACCCAGAAATCACATTTTTGCTGAATGAAGGCCCTTTGATGTAAAATGCTTTGCTCAAAATCAATTTCTGGGGAAAAAAACATCACATTGTCTGTTGATTAAAAACCCTCCTAGTAGCTGATTTATTCAGCAGCCGTGCCTTCCGCCTGATTACCAGCCCCCTGAGCAGCCTTTGACAAAGGAAGTAAAAAACAGGCAAACAACAACAATTAAAAACAAATCCGGCTCCAGGAAATATGGAATGTCTGCATGATTTTTTCTTAGGTGTGGAGGCATCACAAACGGTTCTCCCAGAACTTCCACACCAAAGGCGCTTAGAACAAACACTGCTTGGAACGGGTGGTGGGTGGGGACCTGGGTGAGAAGCCTCATTTGCTTGGCTAAGCAGGTAGTTTTGCACTCAGGTCCTTTGATATGACACCTGGCTTAAAGCTGCAATCACTTAGTGGATGTTTTGTCTTCCCTCAGAGAATAGATGTGTTTGTGACCAAGCTGGATGCCTGCTTCCCCTACCAGTTCTGTATTATTATCCTTCTTCCCAGAGGACCTGAGAGTTCTAGTAACTTTACCAGGTCACAGAGGTACTGAGTAGCAGAGCCTCAACGAGAAGAAACATATAAATATTATATTTGTATTTTATGATGTATTTGAAACATAAAACAAGGATGATGATAGCAGATATCCGAAGTGGAATCACCTGTTATCCTCATGCACAACAGGACATATTTTTTCTAATACAGGTCACATTTATCAAACAAAAGGAGCTAGTTTTTTAAAAAAAAAATTACTACCAATGACCCAGAATTATCACTCCTGAATTTCCTTGAGATTCCATGCTACTGCAGTTATTATTGGTATAATAAGGTTACTTAGGCTAATCTGTTCCACAGTCAACTTCCACAGTCAACGCCAGCATTTCTGAAATGAGCTGCAGGGTTGAGCAGTCAGTGAGAAAGAAAACACCGGGTGTGCCCCCCAGTCTCTGGCAATCCCCTCTCCCACCATCCCCAATCTGTTCCATTGTTTCCTTAGCGAATGATTCTAGGCAACTTTCCCTTTAAAAACAGGATGGGGGTGGGGTAACGGGGATTGGGGAGGCCTGGCCTCAGGGCTCTAGAAACTTTCCGGTTTTAGTCTCAGTAATTGGGAAGGAAAGTGGGAAGCCACTGGGATCTAGAAGTTTGAGAGAGAATTCAAAGCACTTCCCAGCTCTGTTCAATTCTTTCCTTCTCTCTGCCCCTCTGCGGGGGTCTGGGGACCCTCAACACTTTTTGCCTCCTCTTTCCCGCTGGGGACTAGACCTCTTCAGGCAAAAGAACTGGTGCACAAATAACTATCCTCAAAGTAAGAAAGTGTACATAATTTCCTAAACACATATCCAGGAAGAGTTATGTTTGGAGATTAAAATAAAGGAACTCCTAAAGAGATGTGCTTATCAATTAATTCAGATTTGAACTGCTTGGATGTTTTACGATTGATCACTGCCAACTTACAACAGAAATACTTATGACCTTAATAATAATGTTAGAATATATACATTATCCCGAAAGTCATACATAGAAGGAAATGTGTACACATTTATACATATATATGTACATATATAGTCATATATTATGGATATAAGGTCAACTCCTATTCAGAGCCCGCTTTTTAAATTATACAACTTTCTCAAGAGATCGTTTTTGACATGAAATCTAAAACAAAACACATTTTGGACCCAGAAACCTACAACTCTTCAAACCACAGAAATGTAAACCTCCACGGTCAACCTAACATCAGTTTGAAGGTAAGTTCGAAGGCATATGGCATTTGTTAATATCCATCTTGCCCTTTAAAATGCCCCCCACGTAAAGAGAGAGCTAAGAGAGAAAACCCTTATTTGGTGCCTATTGAGATGGAGTAGGTTCTGAACAGTTTAGGCAGAACCGATGGATGTGAAGACGGTATTGGAAAGATGTGGAAACGTCTCTGGGACAGAAGCGGTCCTGGCGGGAAACGCCAGGTGACCCACAGGTGTGCTCCAGCGGGCGCACGGGGCAGGGATGCTGTTCCTCCATAGACTTGTTTGGCCTCACCTCCCGCCCACCAGTCACAGCAGATGGAACGTGTCATTTTTCTGCCCTTTCTTCTGCCTTGACACAGGACGAGCTTTCTCAGCCTGGCGCATCCTTCCCAGTTTCTCCCCCTAGAACATTTCTCCCCATCTTTCAACATCCAGCTCAAACCAGACCTCCTTTGTGACATGTCCTCCATTTTCCATGACAGAATTCATCAGTTCCTCCCCCACCCCGCCCCACGGACCCAACATATTTTGCAAGCACCTCTATTACCAAACTCCTAACAGTGGACTTTAAAGCACTAATACATTCAATAAAATGCTTTAGTATTTTAACCTAGGCACCTTGTTATTTTATTGAGATATAATCGACACATCACATTGGATTCATTTTAGGGGTACAACATAACGATTCGATGCATGTATATATTGTGAAATGATCACCATAATAAGTCTAGTTAACATCTACCACCACATAAAGTTACAATTCTGTTTTCTTCGTGATGAGAATGTTGAAGACTTACTGTTAGCAGCCTTCAAATATACACGACGGTATCGATAATGACAGTCACCCCGCTGTACATTACATCCCTAGGACTTACTTATCTTAAAACTGGAAAGAACCTGGTTATTTTATTCTCTGTCTGGCCCAGTGCCTGGCAAAGACATGCCACACGTTGGTGAATAAATGAATCAATGAATGAACAAGCAGCTTTGGGTAAATGAGGGCCAGTAAAGAGAACTCAGTACAAATAAAGTCTAGCAGAGTCAGGAAGTACAGATATATCAGTACCTGGTCTGTTTTCCATGTAGTTTTCATAAACAACCAAAAGTTAGTCAGAAGCATCACTTCATAAGAAAGTGTAGATACCTTCAAACCTTCAATCCCCAGTTGCTCTTCTGCTTTGAATAAAAAAGACTAAACACTGGTGTGTGGTCCTGAAACGACTGTGTTTGAAAATCAGGCTACATGCAATCTTCTTTTCTTTTTTTAATCATTAAAATACAGTTTATTATATTTTTATGACATATCACATCTTCAGGATGCTGACGCTTCCTGTATTAACTGCGATGGAGAGCAACTGTGGAAAAGGCTAGTAAAACTGTTTTGACCTGTTTTATGGGAATATTGTAAACAGCTCCCCAAAGACCGTTAGCATGCAGAGCTGTCTAACAGACACTAAGCAATTCTCCTTCCAAAAGAGGGTAATTAGATAGGGCAAAGGGCAGTGTCTCTCGGTAACCAAACAACCTAATTTTCTCAAATGACTGCTCTCCCGCAAACAAATGGCCTGAGACAGAGAGAGAATGGCTGATTCTCAACATCTACGAGCTAACTACTTCTACTCCGGGGGAAACGGCTGTTAGTCGCAGCACGGGTTTAAAAGGGTTTGCACACATTCACTGAAAAAGCCACAACATGACATTAAGAGGAGCAGCCGTCTGGGGCTATGATCCCTCTAACCTTCTTCCACTTGGTGATGATGAGGAAAACCTGTTTATATTGTGTTGGCGTGTGGTTTTATTTTATCTACTGGAAAACTCTTAACAGATTTAAAAAAATGCAAAACCCTAATACGGTTGCCGGTAGAAAACATCAGCCTTTGCCTCTAGCTGTGCTCTGTCAGGTCCTTCAGCCCAGAAACCTCTCTGGAGAGGCGGGCAGGCCGGCCATGGCTATGGAACCTCTGAGAGTACGGCATTGCCCGTTCTCTGTGTGCCGGTGGGGCAGGTGTTCACCGAACACCCCCTCTGAGCCTCACCCTGGGGTCCTCGTCTCTCTCACAAGAGCTTCTGCCCTTCACTTTACCTCGCACCCTGCCCACCCCCACCCACCCTACGTCTTCCTCTTGCCCCTAGCTATTTTGAAAATTTTCAAACCTATAGAAGAATGTAAAGACAGGTACAGTTAGTAATACCTGCATAAATCAAAACCACAGAGGTGCCACCTCACATCGGTCACAACGGCCATCATTAAAGAGTCTACAAATAACAAATGCTGGAGACGGTGTGGAGAAAAGGAAACCCTCCTACACTGTTGGTGGGAATGGAAATTGGTGCAGCCACTGTGGAGAGTAAAAAACTAAAAATAGAGCTACCATAGGATCCAGGAATCCCACTCCTGGGCATATATCCAGACAAAACTGTAATTCGAACGATCCATGCACCCCTTTGTTCATAGCAGCACTGTTCACAATAGCCAAGACATGGAAACAACCTAACTGTCCATAACAGGTGAACGGATAAAGAGGTGGCGCATATATACAATGGAATACGACTCAGCCATAAAAAGGAATGAAATCATGCCATTTGCAGCCACATGGGTGGACCTAGAGATTATCGTACTAAGTGAAGTAAGTCAGAGGAAGACAAATACCATATGATGTCACTCATGTGGAATCTAAAGTATGTCACAAATCAACATACCTATGAGACAGAAACAGATTCACAGACATACAGAACAGACTCGTGGTTGCCAAGGGGGAGGGAGGGTGGGGGAGGGATGGACCGGGAGTTTGGGATGAGCAGATGCGAACTAGTATATAGAGGATGGATAAACAACAAGGTCCTACTGTAGAGCACAGGGGACTAGATTCAATATCCTGTGATAAACCATAACGGAAAAGAATATGAAAAAGAATGTATATATGTATAACTGAGTCACTTTGCTGTACTGCAGAAATTGAACACTACATTGTAAATCAACTATACTTCCATAAAATTAAAAAAAAAAAACACCTGCATAACCTCCACTCAGATTTCCTAACTGTGAACACCTCTCTCTTCATATGTGCTCAGTACTAAAGAGGTGACCCTCCTGAGTCTTTGATGGTGCTGGACCCTGAGGCCACCTCAGCCCTTGGGACTCACTCCTATGTCCAGCCCTAGCAGAGTCTTGGCTCGGTGGCTGGACCCCATACCTTACACGAAGAGTCAATAGTCACAGTCGCTGCCCTTGGCCCCATGACCCAGAACCGCCATGCCACCTTCTCCCAGATTTTGAGTATCATCACTATTGTCTAAAGTTTCTCATTGCCCAACAAACACCTAGACATTCCCAAGAGGACACCAATTTGACATAATAAATACTGCGTACTTTTTAAGTGTCTGAACTTGAGCAAATTATTCATCTTTGTAGGCCTCAACTCATCATCTCTTAAATGAGGATTCTAATGGTGCCCACCTCAGTGAGTTGTGCTAATGATGAAATAAAGTGCTTATCAGAGTGGCTGGCACATTGTCAGCATTCAATAAACGTTAGCGGTCACTATCATTTTTACTCAAATAGTTTCTTTGACACCAGTTGCTTTTCCAATTAGCCAACCCATTAGTGCATTCTTGCAAACCTTTCCCCGCCCCAGGACGTTGCATCACAACCCATCATGGCACAGAGGCGTCTGGGATCTGGTGGCCTCCTGAGGCAGGAGTTAGCTGGGCCCCAGGCTGAGTAGCTGTAACCAGTCTCTTGTTGACACTTGGAGATAAAGATACCACAGGGGCAGAGCCCTGCTTGAGTAAAAGATAAGGCGACCACATTTTTCTCATCCTCATGGTCAAGACCTCCCAGACCACACGTGCACAGAAAAGTTCCTCAGGGGTCAGAGAAGGGAAGGGGTGCCAGCCCATAATATGTCCTGCCAACCTCCCAGAAACCCTTGCACTGGAATCCATCTTGGCTGAAAGATGCATGTGCCAATCGGGTAGGGCCCTGAGTCAGAACAAATATGGGCATGAATGAGATAATTGGCCAAAGGGAACTCGGAAAACTGCCCCCATATAAGCAATCACAGCCACCCCTATTGGGCTCGACTCGCTCCAAGTCTGCCTGCGTGTTCTTCCACACGTACTTTGCTTCCAGTAAACACTTCATCTGCTTCACAATCTCTGTCTCTTTGCTGAATTCTTTCTTCAAAGAAGACAAGGTCCTGCTTCAAGCCACCACACCCCACGGCCCCCCAAGATCACTCCTTTGTTCCCAACTTCATCTCCCATCCATCTCTCCATACGCCCCGGTTCCACGCACATGGGTACTTACCATCCCAGAAACACACCGCACACTTACATTTTAAGTTTCAAATTATTAATTAAAAATTTCAATTTTAAATTAAGTTGTTACATTTAAATTGGAATTTTAAACTGAAAACTATCTGGGGGATAAATGCTTAGATGCTATCTCTCCTTACTATTCAGGTTAAAAGGTCACTTCCTCAGGGCTCACACAGGACTTTCTTCTGTTTTTCTACTATAGTATATACTTCAACTTCAGGAATGGTCATTCGTAAGTCAGCAAGTCATGCCTTGGTTTACTACTTCCCTAGTAGCCACTAGCTACCTAATTTTTTTTCTTTATGATACATTCTGATCCCTTGATCCCTTTCAGGTAATAGTGCTTAATCGTAAGTGAGCATTAGAATCCCTTGTGAACTGTTTCCAAAATGCACATGTCTAGCCGTTGATCCTAACAACACACTTGACTGTGAAACCTTTCATAGAGATTTCTAGTCTGGACTCCTTAAACACAGCCTGCTTCCTAAAGGAACATCACTTGAAATAAGACCTTGAAAAGAGTACTGTTCTTCTGTATAAACCTCACCTTGGCGAACCAGGAAGCATCCTCAAATAAATCAGCAAGAGACGACCTATGATCTTTGATTTTTTTTCCCCACAAGTAACTAACACATAGCAGGGCATCCTGACCCACCATGGGTTTTTCTCCTTGCTGCAGCTCTCCTTGTAATTGTCAGAGAGAAAGATTAAGTGAGGATGTTATTTCCTCATTCTTCTTGCTATTAAACGTCTATAAGCTTGAAGTCATAACTGCAAGAACACAATGGACAGTAATTCACTGTGAGAAATTCAAGTACAAAAATTATCTTAAAACAGTAGCTCCAATCTTGACACATGATTTAGGCATAAAATTACATTTTAAAATACAGCTCTGTTTTTAAAAATGAGAGGGGAAAGGGTAAAAGAAAAACTTCAAAGCCACAGAATACTCACACACACATATATGCATAAATGTCTGTATGTGTGTGTACTCGTGGTTGTCCTGAAGCTGAGTGTAAAGAAAACATTTACTGTAGATGTGCAACAGTTCATATGCTAAAGTGAGAACCAGATTCTGGATTATGCTGATGAGTTTAATGTTTAAAAGACTCAAGCCTTTTAAATGTTTTACAAACCTCTGACATGTCCCTAGGTATAAGTGATCAAGGCCTTAGGAAGAGATTTTATACTTTGAAGAAACTGAATATTCTAAATAAAAGATCATATGATAAAGAAAATCAAAGTGGGTTCATAATTGAGATATTAGTTTAATGGGCTGATTACAAAAATACATGGTTGTTTCATTTCTATATGGATCACTGACATATGTGAGGGAAAGGCACCTTTTTATTCTTTTAATACTCCAGTAAAAGACGTTTTTCTGTTAATTTTGGGGTCAGTGCTTTTTAGTGTAAGTCTATCATCAATGTTAAACACTTAAGGTATAAGAAAACAAATTATATATGATGCTTATTATAACAGAGTGACCACCTGTTACGGGTTGGATTACACCCCTGCCAAATTCATATGCTGACGTCCTAAGCCCCAGTACCTCAGAATATGACTTTATTTGGATATAGGGTCTTTACAGAGGTACCTAAATTAAAATGAGGTCATTAGGATGGGGCCTAATCTGATATGACTGGTGTCCTTATAAAAAGGGGAATTGCAGACAAACACACAACAGACAGAACACCATGTGAACACGAAGATAGCCACCTACAAGCCAAGGAAAGAGGCCTGGGACAGATCTTTCCTTCCCTGCCAGTACCTTGATCTCAGAGTTTTAGCCTCCAGAACAGGTGACAATAAATTTCTGTTGTTTGGGACGTCCCTGGTGGTGCAGTGGTTAAGAATCCGCCTGCCAATGCAGGGGACATGGGTTCGAACCCTGGTCCGGGAAGATCTCACATGCCACGGAGCAACTAAGCCCGTGAGCCACAACTACTGAGCCTGTGTGCTGCAACTACTGAAGCCCGCGCACCTAGAGCCCGTGCTCCGCAACAAGAGAAGCCACCGCAATGAGAAGCCCGCGCACTGCAACGAAGAGTAGCTCCTGCTCGCCGCAACTAGAGGAAGCCCGCGCGCAGCAACGAAGACCCAATGCAGCCAAAAATGAATGAATGAATGAATGAATGAATAAAAACCTTTAAATAAATAAATAAATAAATCTCCGTTGTTTAAGCCGCCCAGTTTGCAGTACTTTGTTACAACAGGTCTAGTACACCATCTACGTTATTTTTCTTTCAAATGAAAAGTTTGCTTGTTTTGGTTGGCGGGGGTTGCTTTAAAGAAGTGGTTGGCCAGTTTTCAGATACAGCACCTGGGCCAAAGAGAAGTGGACATATCCTTCCATGGGAGTGAGACATCTGAATGGCAGTAAACTTCAAGGTCACACCTACATGAAAAAGAGGACCCCTGGCTCAGAGAAAATAGCACTTTCTAGGAAAGAACTGGTGAGGTCACAATGCCCAGACACTCAGGATGGAGAGGAGAAAGCAGAGTCTAGGCCAAGTGTCCTTGTCAGAAAGTCCAAACAGTCAAGCTGTCCCCTGGGCTCTCCTGTCACCAGGTGTCACGTACAAGAAGGAATGGAAGCTGGTACTTTCTACGTGTATCAAGGACATAAGGAAATATGAAGGGAAATGTAAAGCTCTAAGCCAAGATAAGTCTCTTAAAACTCAAGGACCATTTTACAGGAATGACACAGATGGTGAGATGGTAGCAAGGGACTTCCTGAAGAACTTTATATTTTCTCCCAGTTATGAGTCAATAGAAGACTCTATAAAAGTTTTTCCCTCCCACAGTGATCATCTTCCTGTTGTTGTTTTTTTCCCTCCTTTACCCTCAAACTCTAAAACAAGCAGAGGGTGACACTGGGATCAATGACAAAGGTGGGGTAGTCCTAAAGTCTCTCATTTACTGAGCACCTACTACATGCCAGGCACTGGGCTAAACGTTTTAAAGACACCATCTCGAATACCTGCAACCCTCCTAAAAGTTCTCAGCATTATACCCGTCGTGTACATGCAGAACAGAGTCGCTGGTCCCCCTTCTCCCTTTTATTCTTGTCTATCTTCACTCTGAGTGGAGAGGGAATCTTTAACATACCACATCGAAGTCACACTAGCTAATATAACATTTATCAGGAGCAAGGCATTGTTTCAAATCAGGGTTTCTCAAGCACGTCACTGTTGACATCCCGGGTTGGAGAATTCTTTGCTGGGGGGCCGTTCTGTGCATTGTAGGATGTCTAGCAGCATCCCTGGTCTCCACCCACCGGATAAATGCCAGTAGCATTCCTCCTCCAGCTGTTACAACCAGCAGTACCTCCAGACATTGCCAGATGCTCTTGGGGGACAAAACTGTCCCCAGTTGAGAACCACTATTCTAAATGTTTTACAAATAAATTCATATAAACTCTAAAAAAAAAAAAAATAAGCAGAGGGTGAAAGGAAGCATCATGATAAGATCTGGGGCGGGGGTGGGAGAAACCGTTCCTTTTCTCCATCTCAGGTCTTTGCAGTAAAGACACATGCTTGGTCATGAATGTGGAAAAATGATGAGATAAGATGGGAATACTTGTTGAATTGAACTGTTGTAAATATTTCTGAGACATCAGCCAAACTCTCAAAAAGGACTTCTTTAGCATCTGGTAATCATCAGGCGTGAAGATTTCCAGAAACAAATTAATAGAGAACAAAGAGAAGCTGACGATATTCACATCTATGAGAGACAGAATAGGAAAGACAGAACTATTCCTTGGTTGGATCAGCCTACTATCTTGGGTATGACGCCTGTGAAGACCTGAGACACGTGAACAGTTAACCTGGAGGGAAGTAACTGAGCTTCACTTCAGCACGACTCGGAAAAGTTATTGAAAGTTCACTGTTTAATGGAACCCCATTTTCTTAGCCATCCTAATTACTCCGTATTAGATCACCGGTACGTTTTCAATTAATTTAGTGGGGCTAATTTAGCTAGGACTTTGCATGGATTGGCCAAGCAGAAGATGAATAATAATGGAAGAAAACGGGGCATAAGTGGAAAGTATATTGTAATTTGAAATATATCTGAGAGTCTAAAAACTAAAAACACCTACAGAAATGATTCTGGGTTGTAAAGTGATTTTTTTTTATCTCAGTGGAAAAAAGGTAGGCAAACATAAAATATGCATCTATCTCCAAAATTACTTTAATAATGAGGAAACCTAATCAAAACTAGTTTACAGGGTAGGTGTTCCAAATACATGAAAACAATCTGAAAATGAGGAAGGTTGGTATATAACCATGCCGTTGTTCTCCTACAAAAATTATGTTGAAAAGGACATGTTAAAGCTCATGATATGGTGAAGTACAAAATAGAACTTTTAAAAAATACTTTGTAAAGTACTCATGTCAACTAAAAGAAAAAAGTAAAACATTCTCAGTAACATAAAGGCCTACACCACGGAAAGAACAGTGGACTTTTTGAAGAGCTCGATATTTTTATATGATATATTTAAGAAGAGCTCTTCAGAGGACTCAGAACAGATTCTGCCATTCACAAAATCTAAATGAATGCCTAGTAAGATAGAAAGACATTTACAGGAAATCACAGTGGCAATAAAGCTACTGCATTATTATTTATAGCTGTGTTTGTGACAAATACAGCCTAACACGGCAACAAGCCAGTATGTAAGGGCTGAAAGATTTATCCAACCTTAAACATATCAGTCTATGCAGGCCTGGAGTCTGTAATCATTATCACAGTTTAATCTGTCTTTTGCAAAACAAAACTAAAAAATAGACCGTGTGTCTCTGTGATTAATCATTTGTATTTTAAAGCCAATCTGAACGAAGAAAAGGTCCAAAAAAGCAGCCCCAAGAACATGGTACTGGAAAGCAATGGAATGTGTTTAGAATACCGTGTTCTGAAAAGTGTCGTGCAACCTTCTGCTAAATATTTGGTTCATTCCATTTTGTCATTCCGATTTGTATCCTGGAAGCCCTTAGACGCGACAGGATTACTTCCTGACAATCGCAACATAAACCGGTGAGCAAAATCCCAGATCAGTTGCAAAGTTCTTCCCCATGAACCCCACCAAAATAATGGTGCTTGCAAAGTCCAAGAAGAGTTGTTGATTTCTAAGGCTCAACTTTGGGCACAGAGGACTCCAGTTGGTGCCGTTGGGTGACCTATCAAAATGATCAGTGGAGACAGTTGGTGAGTCCTGGCTACACTCAGCAGAGCACAGAAGAGAGCTCAGATCACGGGGTACCCTGAACACTGAATGAAAGCTGCCAGGCTGTGGGATCATCGAAATAAAGCAAACTGGCAGTCACCCCCTTAGCATTTGTTGTTCATCTTAGGAATACTGCCAGGTACATAAACGTAGCCAGGGCGAACACATCTTTAAGGAAATGAAGAAATTAAAAAAAGAGAGAGAAGAGGAGAGGAGGATAGAAGAGGGAAGTAATGGGACTGAAGAGCAGTTACTAACATTGCCCTCACCGCACCCCACAAGCTGCTTTAACTTTGACGACCGGCTCTTCTTTGCAGATGTACGTAGTTTCCCTGACCTTGGCAGAATCCAAGAATTTATACAGTTAGCAGTTCTCACACGATCTCCTGAAAAGAACAGCACAAATGTTCTATCCTTCAATGCCAGGTGGGCCTTGCTACTCCTAGCCTCCTGTTTTCTTCCAGTAAATTAATTTACTTGCTTAGGTACTGGTGCGAAAATAAACATCTAGTCCGCCTCTTCTCTCTCCTTCTCCATGTCTGACAACAAATCTCCGGGATTTTTTTCCCCCTTTCTTTGGATGACGTTGGGGGGAAGAGCTAAATTCTATGAAAACTGAATTATCTTCATCAACTAGAAATTTACGCCGGGCACGAAATGCAGAGGATTTTAAGAACTGTAGCCTTTCCGGGTTTATTATTATGAGAAATGAAGTTCTTTTATTGATGGATCTATTCACAGCACAGAGCCAAAGACTACAAAGAATTTGTACTCCAATCAAAGACAGCCTGGATATCTTTCTGTCTTAATAATAAATCCAAGATAACCACAGCTTGATGTATTAAATACCTTTTAGGACATGAACAATTTGAACAAGAATCTTCATTAATTCTAATTACGGTGCCAATAAGTCATGTTTAACTCTTTCCACCCCTCAATAAATTAAAATTAAAGTGCCTATTTACAAAGCACAAGCCCTAATGAACCAAAAAATCATTTCTAAAGGGGTCTGATTAAGCCCAGGTGCTGTATATACATGTCTAACTTTACCCAGATTCATGGGCCAACATCAGCGTCAGTCAAACCTCGAAACGAACCAGTGTGACACCGCAGGTGATGCAGACTTGAGTTCACTTCCAAGTTTATTTAAAAAAACAAAAAGAAAAAAAGGACTTTCACAATTCCAAAAAGTTTGTGTTTCTTTGACTTTCACGGGAGAAAGGAAAAAATAAACACTCTTCCAATTGTACTTCTCTACTTCTCAGGACCAATAACAATGACAGAGTCTGCTAAAATGGTGACACCAACTGGGAATCTGAGCAACTTCTGATGAAAGAAGTAAAAAACTGATACTTAATGTTTTCTTTTTAAAATCACGATGCCAGGGAAAACTGTCAGCCCTAGAGACATCCTCACCTTCCTACAAGGAAGGAAGTTAAAAGAATAACTTTGTGTTTGTCCTAAAAACACTGGTAGGAGTCTTTCTCCAAGTCTTTCTTAGCTGAAAGAACTAAACATGTGAAATTGATTTTCATTTATTTGCGGCATTTGTTACAAAGGAGTGCAGCATAACCCAGGACAGCAAGGATCTAGTCAGCCCCCTGGATTCAAATTCTGACTCCAACTTTACTTGTTGCGTGACCGCGGACAAGTTACTGCTCTGTGTCTTAACGGTCTCATCTGTAAAATGGAGCCACAGACAGAAGATACAGCAAATAACCATAACAGTCAATAACCATTATTTTTACTTCCTCTGCCATGGTCTACTTCCTATTCAGGTTTTAACTAACGTTCTAAATAGGTAATAATATTTATAAGTAAGAATAACACACTCTTAAATAGTATTAACTAGGTAGCGGGTACCGTTCTAAGCAATTTACAAGTTTTCACTCATGTAATCCTTACGACCAACTTTTGAGGTGGCCACTATTTCACAGATGGTGATGCTGAGATGGAGGTACAGAGAGATTCCGTCACTTGTCCAAGAGCCAACTAATAAACAAACGGCAGAGGCAGAATCCAGCCTCGGGTAGACTGGCTTCAGCGGTCTTATCACTACGCTGCTTCTTGAAGAAAAACCTTTGAAATAAATCTCCTAACATCATAATTTACATAAAAAAGAACTATGGAAATTCTAAGTTCAGCATGTAGTGAACCCATTCTGCCTTTGAAGCTTTTGATATACCAGGTGAGCCAGGCTGTGACTTCGCAACAACCTTCCGTAGAGTAGAACCAACAGCAACCTGGTTTCCCACGGTCCGTCCACGGGAAGCCCCATGAACATCTGCCACACGCAGCCGACAACCCCCGTGGACCGTGGCCATGACGCAACACTTACTGCTCAGGACTCAGCCCCTCCCCCGAGCTCCAGGGTGGAAACCACGGCCTGGGGGAAATGGACTAAGCTCATGAGGGAAGGCATCCTCTCATCGCCATCTTTGAAATATCACGGACTTCAGGCAGGCTGCTGATGTGAAGAACCAGAAGGTGGGTTCTGTGGTGAGCTTGCAGTGATCTGGTCAACTACCAAAATGGAACCTTGATCTAGAATACAAAAGTTCTTTTACAGCAGCTGCTCTCCTGCTCGAGGGCCTAAAGCAGAAACGTATCTATAAGCAATCTTCCCTTAAGACTAATGAATCTTCTGAAAGGATCAGAGTGACACAAACACATGATGGCTAGAAATACACAGCCAAAAGGTTGGAGAAAAATAAACCCATGCCTTTTACCTTTTTACTTGTAGCCTTCACTCATGCTCATGTTCTAATGGATTCAGTATGTTCCAACATATTCCAACCTATAGTTATAATTTTCCAACAAAGAGCCATAGGCCAAATTACAATGACTAATGGACTATTTACCATAGAGAGTAATAAAATACTTTCATATCATAAGATCTTTCAGAGCCTAAATTTACATATATATTATATATTTTATATATATAAAATCATATCACACAATGCTCCCTAGATCCAGCCACATGTAAACTGTAGCTTAGTTATCAGGGAAATGGATATTAATACCACAATAAGTTATGACTACACTGTCATAAGAACGACTGAAATGAAAAACCATCGACAATACCAAGTGTGGGCAAAGCTATGAAACAACTAAAACTGTTCTCCACTGCTTGAGGGAGTAAAAACTAGTTCACAACTTTGGAAAAGTGTTCTGCAGTGTTTACCTGACTTGAACACACGACCCAGAGTTCCACTCTATTCACTGAACAAAAAATGCATTCATATGTAGACCACAGGTAGATACAAGACTGCATGTCACAGCATGGCTCTCAATAAACCCAACTGGAAAACAACTCAATGTCTAGCAACAGTAGGGGGATAAATCAGTTGTTGTATGTTCACCCAATGGAAGGCTGTCCAGCAGAGAAAATGAACCAGTTACTGAAACATACAACATAGATGAATATAACAATGGTAAGGTTGAGTGAAAGAATTCAGACATAAAATGATTCCATTTCTATAAAATCTGCATAACAGGCCAAGTGAATTTATGGTCTCAGAAGTAGGGACAGTGGTTGGTTACCTTTAGCGAGGAAGGAGGGAGTAATGATTGGCAAGGGTCAAAGGGGGCACCTCAGTGCTGGTAATACCTAGCTCTTGACCTGGCTGTCGGTTATATAGGAGTGTTTACTTTGTGAAATCTCATCAGACTGAACACTTCATAATTTGTGCATCTTTCAGCATACATGTTATATATCAATAAGAATGTTTATTTGTTTGTGGATCCCACAGCTTGTGGGATCTTAGTTCCCCAACCAGGGACTGAACCCTGACCCTTGGCAGTTAAAGTGTGGAGTCCTAACCACTGGACCACCAGGGAATTCCCAAGAATATTTTAAAAGTTAAAAAAATTGGCCTACTTCCAAGCCCAATTGTGTACATATCTGTATTAGTTTACTAGGGCTGCTGTAACAGAACAACAGAAATACATTTTCCCACAGTCTGGAGGCTTGAAGTCCAAGGCCATGGTGCTGGCAGGGTTGGTTCCTGGTGAGACCTCTCTCCTTGGCTTGGGGTCAGCTATCTTCTCTCCCACCCCCCATCCTCTCAATGGCCTATTTTTGTGTGCATGCACATTCTTGGCGTCTCTTCTTTGTAGAGACACTGGTTCTACGAGATTAGGGCCCCATTCTTATGACCTCATTTAACCTTAACTACCTCTTTAAAGACCCCATCTCCAAGTACAGTCACATTGGGGGTTAGGGCTTCAACACATGGATTTGGGAAGGGTCCCCTATTCTCGGTTATTAAAAAATAAAAATTCCTTCTCTTTATGTAAACTGTTCACATTTTCAACCTCTAAAATATTTAAATCTCATTATTATTAAGACCACCTAAAAGGGCCAAGTTTAAAAAGTCTTAGTAATATACAGTTTGTGAAAATGTAAGTCTAAGATTTTCAAAATTATACGGAAAGTATTTTTAATTCAAGGGCAGGAATAAAATCGAATTATATTTTTAAATAGAACCCAGTGATATGGACCAAACACCATTCCAATACCAATCACACACACGCCCTAGCCACAGACAAGTAATAGAGACGGATGCATGTCACCTGTTTAACAAATCAATTGCTGATGATAAAAAAACATTCAAAAGGAGGGCTTTCAAATGATTTAATCTAACATATACTTGTTGTTACTACCCACCCCGCGTTTCTGCAGATCCTCTGATGAAACCATAACCTATTAAATATTTAGCTACGCCATAGTGGCTTTTGCTTATGTTTCAAATGATAGCAAAATATGAACGTGGCTCTAACAGAACAGAGATTAAATTACCAAAGGAAAAATACAGTGTTTGACTCAGCATTCTTGCCAAAGACTCTGGTTTTCCTTCTGTGATAGAAACAAGCTGGCAGTTCAGGGTTCATGATGCCTGTATAATCAGAACCCCAAGTCCAGGCTACAGCAAGCACCTCATTATACTGAGGTTCAAGGAGCAGGGTCTTTGTTTCAAGGAGACAGACTTTTAGGATAGATTTTTTTTCAGTCTTCTGACATGCCAAAACATGGCAATATATATCTAAATTGATAGTGAGCCGTTCCGTAGCTCTCTTTATCGTTTATAACTGTGTTTCACGCACAGAATCTCATACGTCACCGAGAACACAAAGTCAGAAGGAAATTATCACAAGGAAAAACAAATTCCAGTTACCATACCCAGTGTAGCAATCCCTCCTAACCTTCCGGATTAAGTTATCGAAACTCCAGGACAAAAAAAAACCAAAAAAACTCCAGGACCAGGGGAATTCATAGCCAACAAGACAATTGGAAAATGGTACCCGGCGACTGCCTTTAAAAGACATTTTTACAGAGCTCAATGAGCCCTAATTTATTTCTATCACAATATCTCGCTCACTTGAAACACGGCGGTTTTTCTTTCCACGCAGTTTCAACCAGCTGCCTGTCATTTTGTGTGGCTTTGCTGCAGTCTCTATGTGTCCTAAAAAGCTTATTTGTTTCTGCTTCAGGTACTCCAGCGTTCAGTCCTGAGATGATTACTCCCCAGGGTCAATCTCCCGGTCCCAGAGGCAGAATAAATATGGTGGCTTGAAATGGGAAAGGCCTTGAGCGACCTTCCTTTAAGAGGCTCACCTTGGCTAAGTCACTATTTCTCAAGGCTCTTCACTCAGACCGAGGACCCTGATGCCTGAATTCTGCCCACGACAAGACCAGGCCCACGCACACACCTTTAGCGCCCCTCGCACCCCTCCCAGCTCCTCTGGCACCATCAGAACATGGCTCCAGGGTGGGCCCTCACGTGGCTTCATCTTCCTTTCTCTTTCCAAATGTCTTAGCCACACAAAAGCTCCTCTCCTTCTTAACCAGCTGTCTCTTCCCACCTTCCCACAACCGAGACAATCCCAACGAGCAGAGACCACAACCAAAGCTTCTCCTGTAAGTTACTCAGACTTACCGTTGGCGCCCTTGATGTTGCAAGGAGGGAACGGATGGCTGGAGGCGGATCATCGTTTGTCTGTGCTGGGAAAATGGAAGGAGGCAGCCACAAGCCAAGGACAAAATCCTCACGGACGCTACAGGTCGACATGTTTGGGCTGAACTGCTGCTAACTAACTGGGGGGAGAGACGCGGGGAAAGGACCCCCAGAGCAGTGGGGAAAATGGCTTCCTTCCAGTAGAGAGGAAGCAGCTCTTGCAGCTGCCAGCCATCATCTTGAGGAGCCAGCGCTCACAGACCAGAGATGATTTACGAGCCTGCTAGCCAAAAAGGGGTGGTCCTTCAGCCAGGAAAGCAGGTTCCTCTCTAGCACGCTCCTCCCCCACTCCCTCTCCACCCAGAAGCATCAGATGAAGAGACGGCACACCTACACCTGATGAGACTTTAGCCTCACCTGGAACCTATTATCCTCCGAGATCTGGCTGCCTCTACTCTTCCTCTGGGAATGAAAGTCCTTTCTGTAACCACGGGTGAGAGCGTTTCCATGTCAGGGATCCTGACACTGCCTAGGGGGCAGTTCCAAACTCCTGGGCAGGAATCCACCTTAACTAAGATGAAGCCTCTGTCTCCAAAGCAGTTTCAGTTATGCCTCCAAGATACCATGTGCTCTACTTGACCTTACTAGCCTCGACCGTTTCAAGAGCCAATCTTCTCTTTTACAATTCAAGCCCCAGGTGGGAAGAAGAAAACTCCAGCTGGAGGAAGACCAGTATCCCAACTTTACAGCTGGTGGTACGGATGCCCACTGCCTGTCTCCCTACCCCCACCCCCCGCAAACCCCCCAAGCCTGGAATCATTTCTCCTGGGGTTCATTCATGCTGTTCTGAAGAAATCCTCTGTAATGAAGTTTGCATTTCTCTTTCCCCAACTTGCCAGGAGAGTGTAATTATGACACATACGGTCTCACTTAAAATTTAAATATATTAATTAGGACATTCAACGGCACAACTTTCACTTCAACTAAGAGCAAGTACAATAATACTATATAAATCATAGGGATGACGCTGTAAGACCACCTCTAAAAAAACCAAAAGTGAATTCATTTTCATAGACTTCTCCAAACCATGAATTTAAGAGCACCCTTACCTGGCGAACGAAACTATTTGAGGTAGTGTCAGAAGAAGTGCTCCCATCGGATCCTTTAAATCTGTTTTTCCTTCTGGCTCCTTTTCCATATGACTACAAAAAAGAAGACAAAAAGATAAATGAGATTATTATTAGACTCTCACACAGGAATCTAGACCTAGCTCTAGACAATGTTCTAGATCAACACAAAGAAAGGATTGTCATCATATGGGCATGATTATAAAGTTATTGGTGACCATATGATATCACTTATACGTGGAATCTGAAATATGACACAATGAACTTACCTACGAAACAGAAACAGACTCACAGACATGGAGAACAGACTTGTGGTTGTGGGGGGTGAGAGGGGTGGGGGAGGGATGGAGTGGGAGTTTGGGATTAGCAGAGGCAAACTATTATATGTAGGATGGATCAACAACAAGGTCGTACTGTACAGCACAGGGAACTATATCCAATCTCCTGGGACAAACCATAATGGAAAAGAATATGACAAAGAATGTATATATATATATATATATATATATATGTCTAACTGAGTCACTTTGCTGTAGAGTGGAAATTAACACAACACTGTAATTCAACTATACTTCAATAAAATAAAATTTTTAAAAAGTTATTGGTGGAATCACAAATATTTATTTCAATTCAGTGAGTTGATAGGGAGGAGAGGTTTCTGGAAAAAGCAATTCATAACTGGTGAATTAAAACAATTTATGCTCTCTGTTAGCATATCTGTGGTTAAGAGGCAATGGCCACTAAAGATAAGGCATTAAAAAAAAATAAGCATTTCTGTGCAGGAGGGACTGTGGCAGTTGTACTGAGAGAGGAGAGTAACTCAGATGGTCAGAACCCTTCGGAGAGCATGAAGGCAGTAGGTTCGTGCATAATGAAGTACTGTTCCCAGGGGCGCTCAACAGCCAGTGTTTGCTTCTTTTCATGTCTTAATTTGTAATTCCACAGGTATTCCTATACTGGGGTGGTCCTTGCACATGGTGGCTGAGGAACATTTGACAGTATGAATTATTCTGATTACCTTTACATAGGTAGATAGATAGATGAGATAGTTGAGAGACAGATGACAGACAGATGGATAGATAGATAGATAGATTAGTTGATAGATAGACAGATTGATCTAGATGGAATATGAATGAAGCCCGGTGCCAACTCTTCACATTATTGGATGGATCTAGAGAATGTTTTGAGAGATGTTGAAACAGCTATAGAAGTGGTAGCGAATTATACAAAATTAAAATACTTTGTACACTTTTCTGGCCCATTGTTGTAATGTTTGAATATGAAGTGAAAAGACTGTGGGGTTTTTTTTTATTATTAATAGGAGTAGAAAAGAGTTTTATTTGAGCCAAACCGGGGACTATAGCCTGAAAGACAGCCTCTCAGATAGCTCTGAGGAACTGCTCTGGAAAAGCACGGTTTTCAGCACAGTTTATTTTTTCTTAATTTTATTGAAGTATAGTCGATTTACAACATTGTGTTGGTTTTTGCTGTACAGCAAAGTGACTCAGTTATACATATACATGTTCTTTTTCATATTCTTTTCCATGATGGTTTATCAGAGGATACTGAACATAGTTCCCTGTGCTAGACAGTAGGACCCTATTGTTTATCCCCAAAGCTTGCTTTTTAACCACTTAATTATTTTGCTGAGAAGGTAAAAAATAAATGTTGTGGAATAGTAATAATAAGAAGAAGAAGGTAGCATTTAAGAACAGGATGTTAAGGGTAAGACAATTTGTCTCAGTAACAGGTTAGGGCCAAGCACAAACATCTGCAAATGAACTTGCTTCTTCCAATATACCTACAGCTTACACTGAGAGAAACACGAAGACTGAACTATGCATTCATCTACGGTTAACTCTAGGCGCGGACAAAGTTATGGAGAAAATTACACATTAAAATATAAGTGAAAAATAGCTCAACACCGAGCTTTCCAGATAAATATACACAGGCGGGAATCCTACTATAGCTGACCTTAAAAATGGGGATATTGGGCTTCCCTGGTGGCGCAGTGGTTGAGAGTCCGCCTGCCGATGCAGGGGACGTGGGTTCGTGCCCCGGTCCGGGAAGATCCCACGTGCCGCGGAGCGGCTGCGCCCGTGAGCCATGGCCGCTGAGCCTGCGCGTCCGGAGCCTGTGCTCCGCAACGGCAGAGGCCACAGCAGTGAGAGGCCCGCGTACCGAAAAAAAAAAAAAAAAAAAATGGGGATATTAAGGCTTGCCTCCCAGGGTGGTTTATAGGTATTAAATGAAGGAATGTATTTATAGCATTTAGTATAAGACCTAGCACACGGTAAGGACTCAAAATAATATTTAAAAAAGTGATACCCACATAAGAGTGAGAAGAGTGGAGAAAAACTGGGCTAAAATGTATAACGTGTTTAGAGGGATTAGGCCCACAGAGACTTCATTAGATGATCAGAATTTACAAGTCTGCTTTTTTGAAAAGCACCATGTCCAGGTTTTACAAATGAGACTTTTGTTATATTTTATACATTCATATGGTTTTCATTAAAATGGAAATATTTTATAAACCATAATATACGTAGCACTTAGGCAAGCTGAAATCTCTTACAAACATTTGTGTTGTGAGCAATTTAGATGAATTTGCACTCAGTGAGGGGGTGGTATAATTTTAAAGCAAAAATTTGTCTTAAATATGTTTGTTCTCTTCCAAGTATCGAAGGGATTTATATAATACAAATGTGTTTCCATGGCATTTAATTAACTCCACTTCATAAAAGGAAAGACAATCTAGGCTGGGCTTTCATAATACAAGGTTCTCTTCACGTAACAGCACGTTCTTCTCACTTCTGTAAACATTATTCCGTAAACTGTTGAAAAATAACATTCTTTCAACAATGGTCTTCCTTTTCCAGTTTTTACAGAAAGGTTTAGACAAATGTGTCTTCCAAGGCCTACAACGTTTAAAGTCTGAAAGTTTCCTTAAAATTAAAAGAAACCTTTTTTATTTTATTCCATATGGAAAAATACTTATTACCTTGAAAGCATTTTCAAGGCCTAACATGTTTCCTTGGGGGAAGGTGAGAGCAAATCTGTGTCAAATACACTATGTATCTTCATTCGGAGCATAAATTATTTTTGAGAACGAAGACGAAATATTCTCGCATCCCAATATCCCCGTGTCCTTCCAGCATCATTTGGACATGGATGGAAAAAGCTTCTTTGAAATTCCATCATTATCATTTATTTCGGATTTTCAATGATAAGTATGTTTTTACTATTCAGCTGCTTTGGAGTATCAACTTTTTCATGGCTGCTGACATTGCCCGGCAGGCACTGTGAGAACCACACAATATTTAAGACAGCCAGTCCCAGGGGAGGCTGCAGTTCTCTGCAGAAAAATGAGACACATTTAAAAAGTCACTTTAATTTTTCCAGGCCCCTGGCAACACTGTTCACAAACATGGTTTCAGGTGTACTTAGCTACCAGTGCAATGTGTCTGTCTACATTGGATTATTACAGGTTTCAACCGTACTAACAAACAGAAAAAATGATGGCGTCCTGAATTGCACACAAACTGGTGACAGTTTTGCGAAAAAATACCTTGTTCTTCAATCACTGAGATGCAGGAGGGGTGATTTATCCAAAGTGTTTCTGCTTAACAGTGTTAAAGCAAATTCCTATTCATTATATATATTTATTTAAAACCAAAATAGACACGCTTAATTACACCTCTATTCTATTTACTAATTTCAGCAGTAATTTCTCTCTTATAATCTTTTTTTGAAAAAAATTTAACTGTCAAAAATGACACACCTCAATGACTAGTTACTTTTTATAACAATATCCAGGATCAAGAAGAAGCAAAGTTAAAGCAACTCTTGCAAAGTTAATAGTCCATTTTTATGTACTTTAAAAAAGGCTGGTGAAAATTTATACCGCCATTACCAAATGAAGTTGCCTTTAATTCCAGGCATATTTAAAATTAAGTCCATCTGACTAAAATGACTTGTGTATTAGTGATTCAAAATTCTGGAAAATAAGGACCAGAGTGTTTCATACAAAGGAATTTTTTTAAAAAAAGTGAAGCCCAACCCTCACCCAAATAATAAAAGACAGGAAAGATTAAGTATTCAAATATTTAGTTGCCTAAATGTGGAAAAGAAGTATAGTTTTCTTAATTGGCTACCTCAAATGCAGCTACTTTTACGACTAATGGGGTTTCTAAAAAAATTTTTTAACAACACTAAGTATATAAACATCTGATATACGAAACAATTAATAATTAGAGCCAGAGTTTCAGGAAGTAAAAGGAAGAAGAGACAGGGGGTATGTCCAGAGGGCTAAGTGTACCCCATAATACTCTCCATGATATATGCAGACCCCTACATCCTTATGGAACACAGTCTGAAAAGTCACTGATTCCCACTCAATTGCCTCTTGGTTATATACAGCTTAATTAAAAAAACCAGTGAAGTCACCACAGCAAATAGGAAAAAAGGAAACCATACGTTTGAATTCCTTTACTCCTCCTAAAACATCAGCCAAATTAAGTAAGATTTCAGAAACCAGAAAGAAATTGCCACAAATATATAAATGACTTATTAAAAAGATCTCCATCATTCATCCAGATGTTAATATCAGTTTCATGTGAATGACTGTCTTCTTTGACACTAAATACTTTTCAAATTGGACTGTAATCTTAAAAATCAGCAAATAAATGGTCACACTTCCACAGGTAGTTGAAATCTAATTTCTGTATGACTGAAGTAGACGGTAACAGTTAATTACAGAAGCTGCCAGTTAAGTGGAGACTTCAGCCCAGCCTTGCACACAAAGTTGGCTTGGCGGCCCCTGGGGGCAGCTTTAAAAATGTCACTTCCGTGGTTGATGAATAAGGTGACAGTTCTCCTACCTATGAATTGCTCCCCGTGAGCAAAATGCTGATGCCTGAAATTAATTTCTATCCCTCTTGATCAGCATTCGTTGATACTTATCCCTTCGAACTGCAGACTTTCCTCATTTTAGAGTCGGAAGCGAAGGAAGCCGAAACTAACTGGAGAGGAATGTGGAGAGGAATCAGACATGAAATGTCCTCATCTGTCAACAGTTTAGCGTGAATGAGGCTGTCAGATCTTTCACTAGGGGAGAAGTCACTGAGATTCTTTCCCTAGAAAGAGGGGAATCAAGTTCTCTATATGGATCAGTTTACACAAAAGCAGAAAGGACTCAAGAAGCAGCATAAATAGCGCTCTTTTGGGGGTCTTGCAGGTAGAGAAGGGAGGGGGGACGAGGCCAGGGCGGGAGATGCCCAGGGGCCAAGCTTGCCTTCTTCACAGTCTATACCTCCAGCCAGCTTTGGAAAGAATTCTAAGACAGACCCAGTCACGTAACAGCACATTCTTCTTACTTCTGTAAACATTATTCCGTAAACTGTAAATTTACGGAGTCTGGGTCTCTGGAATGTGTCCATCTGTAGTTCTGTCCTATTATCTTTTCTCTCTTTTCAGTTTAGACCTTATTACCTCTTGTCCAAACTGTTACATCAATCTCCGTAAATTTACGGATACAGACATATCCCCATGGTCAGAGAGCCAAAGAGGGCCACCCCCTACCCACCCCCCTCAGGGTTAACATATTTTGCTCAGCTTCTCTTGAAAGGACCGAGGCTACAGACTGCATAATTCAATGCAATCAGGTAGAGCAACAGGTAAACTAATTCTTCACACAAAAGGAAAGACAAAAAGAATGGGAACATAAAACCACACGGCTAACTCAACCTCCAATCACTCAAATCATCAGATATTATGTCTCGCATTTTAAAACACACTCAGAAATTCTGATGAGCAGGTTTTAAAATTTCTCCCGGGCAGCATCAGAGCAAAATCCCACTGAAGGGGCAAGTGATGGGGGTCAGGAGAAAAGGGGGCAGCAAAACGTAAAGCCCAGTACCCACGTGCATTATGCTGAGAGACCTCAAAGACTGAATTTGACCTGGAAGTGTCTGGCAAAGTTTCTGGAAAGTGGTATTGACCTGGGGGGAAGGGCTGCCGCTCTTTTCAGATAAAGCACCGCCTGGCTCCACGATTCAGGCTGCTGCCAGGAGCAAAGCAAACAGGCCGTCTGCTTACTGCCTGTTCACGTCCAGGTGTGATGGCAGGTGCTGGTTACCATCTCTTTAAGGCCTGAAGTGCTGAGATACGGCTCTCCTTCTCACTCTTTTCCTCCTCTGCTGCCATCCTAGACTCAGCTCCCTTCACCCGGATTTTGCATACACCCAGCCTCCATCCGGACCTGGCTAACTCCCTGGAGAATTCCCAGGGCTGTACTTTAGACTAACGCTGTCCAATAGAAATAGAAGTCACATACATAAGAGGAATTTTGTAGTAGCGCTGTGAAGAGGCAACAGGTCAAATGAACTGGAATAGCGTATCTGACTTAACCTAATGTATCAAAAATATTACCATTGTGACGCACAGTTGATGTAAGAGTACTAATGACATGCAGAATAATATTCTTTGTTTCCTATGAAGTCTCTGAAATCTGTATTGTATATTTTTAGTTTACCTGCATTTTTAGTTGATCTGTAATCTGTGTACTTATTTTACCTGTATTTTTATGTATTTTAAAATGTGTATTTTATATTTATAGCACATCTCAGTTCAGACTAGCCACATTTCGAGTGCTCAGAAACCACATGTGAGTAGTGGCTACCATGGTGGACAGTACAGATTTGGAGCTTTGGAGGGACGGCATTCGGTTAGCACCTCGACTTTGGAGGCAGACTGTGTCCAAGTTTGCACTGAAACTGTTCAACAGGTTACCTAAAAAAGGGATGCAATTTGTTTAGACCTGAACTTTCAGGACTTTGCAGTTAGATTGTCACTCACTTCTCATGTAGGAAATAGATCTATTTTGTTTATGACCGTGTGCTGGGGGGAAGGGGTTGGAGTATATGAGGGTGCCCCCACCCTAGGCAGGATTTTTGACATAAAAAAGAACAACGGGCAGTCTGTGAAGCTCCATCTTTTGCTTTGCTCATATAGGACTCCCAATGTACTCCAGAGGTGAAAGAGAAAGGATTCTTAAAACCCACGATTGCTGAGAGACACTGTTGGCAAATGAAAATTCCATTTCTCAGGAGAATTACTATGACTTGGTGTCACAAAACAGAGAGATGCTCCAGGGACAGCCTTTTTTTCTCAGGCCGTTTTACTGCTGGCCTGGCCTGCCCAGAGACATGGAAGAGGTGCCTTGCCAAGTTTTCACTGCCCTGTGATGTCATGAGTTATTAGATCGCAAATAAACAAGGCAATGTTTCCCCCAAATAATGGCTGTGATATGAACACGATTCAAGGAAAATTGCTTTCATTTTTGGAAGGTAGAGAGAGCAAGGAGATGGACGCTGATGCAGCTGAATATTTATACCTCTTACCCGCTTCTAATATGCATTCCTCCCTCCCTCTCTCATTCCATCACTTGCAATTCCTGTGGCCTGGGTCTCTGGAATGTGTCCATCTGTAGTTCTGTCCTATCTATTATCTTTTCTCTCTTTTCAGTTTAGACCTTATTACCTCTTGTCCAAACTGTTACATCAATCTCCGTTCTGGCAGCTCCACCTCTAAACTCCCAAGACCCCAAAGCACCTTACAGAACACTCCCAGGAGAATCTTCCCCATGAGCTCTTATACTGCGCCTTCCCTGAACCCCTTCCAAGGTTCTCTGTTTTTCAACACATTGCAGGTTCCGAAGCCTCCAAGATGTGGCCTCAAATTGCCACAAACTGTCAGACTTCTGCTTGATTATGCCCAATCTGTACCTGTCCACGCTCTTTCCAAACCAGGGATTACAAACGTATCAGACTTCTAACTGCTGTGACTTGGTGTCCTGAATACCTCCTCACCATCTCTCTGAAAGTCTGTTGAAACCTGGCCCATCCTTCAAATCCCTTCTCAAATGCCGCTTCTTGCATGAAGCCCTTACAGATTACTCCAAATGGAGTACTTGTGTTCTCGGCTCCTTTGCAACCATCTAAGATTCAGTACTTCTCTTAGCGTCCCATGCTGTACGACTGTCATCGCTTTGTCACCCTTGCAGCTACTGGAAAGTACGTTCTTTGAAGGCAGAAAGTGTGTCTTCTCGTATCTGAATCATTTCCGTGTGGCAGCTGCATCACATATACTTGTTGCCTTACGTTTAACTACATAAATCACAAAGTAAATTAGTATCTCTTATCTGAATGCAGTCATGCTTTCTGTCTGCCCTAAGTTTGATCTCCAGGAATTCAGGAACTCTATTTTTATCATAAGAATAAAAACTCAAAACAAACCCCCAAAAAACCCTTGAAGGAAGACCAAAGAGAAAAGCGGGTTTAAAAGTCCTTTCCTCTATCAGTATTCAAGACCTTCATCCTAGAATAACAGAAGTCCCTGAGTACACTTCTCTCTCTCTCACGTAACCTGGTGAGTATCTAGATAAAATCAGGAGTCTAGAACAAACGTGACAGGGGTTGGTAAGAATTCAGGTCCTCTGGCAGAGGCTAGATGGAAATGTAGGTGGTTAGTTACATGCCCCCGCTGGGCTTGTGCAGCCAAACAGCCCGAGGCTGACTAAAATCTAGCTGTTTTACCTCTAGGAAAGAAAGGAATTCCTCTATGAAAGACATGGATTTCTGATGATACAAGTGGTTGCCTTCTACATTTTTCCTCCGTCTCAAATCCAAATGAATGATGTGTTTTAAGTCTGTACTCTTAACTCCCAGTGGTAAAAGGAAGTTCAACAAAGCTCCAAGATCATGCCACCAGAACCAACATTATTAACAGTATCAACATAGCTAAAACAGTCTCTTTCTACCACCTATCAAAACAACAAAGCAGCAAAACACTTTATCATCACTGTGGCCCACTCCTGCCCCCGTAACTACAGTAAAGAAGACGAACACGCTCTCTCGAGCATATACAAACATAAAATATATAAATTATGTATTTAGAAATTTTACATAAACATAAAGCTACATAATCTTCCCACATTTTCCAATCTAGCAAACGGAGGCTTGAAATCAACAAGGCAATATCACTAAGCAAAGAAGACACACTTCTCCAAAAAGTGATGCCTGAAAGGTAACCGTGACCTCTTCACCGCGGCTCGCCAAGCAGCCCACCGTTAGGAGTCTCAAGTCGTTTCCCTGCTAGGATAGAAGTTGAGAGACTCCTTACCGCTGAGAACTGGAGGCGTCTGTAATCCAAACGGTACCTGCCAAAGCCTTCCGTAAAAGCCACCTTATCCGTGCCCAGCGCCTGCAACTGACATCTCCTATTTCACGACGAGCAGAAAACCGTAATCTCCCCAGAAACCGCTAATACTGAAGGTGGTCCCGGAGCTCCCCGAGACGGCTCACATTTCAGGGCCAAGGGAAAAATAAAAACTTTCGCGTCCCCAGCGCGCGCTCTTCGTCAGGGGCCGAGGGGTCCAGGCAAGCCTTGGCCAGGGCCACGAGGGGAGCGGAGCCGGCCGCGCGGCGCAACGCCCAGGTGCCGAGGCGGGTCACGGGGGAGGCAGGGGCGGAGCGTCCCCTCCCACGCCCCCCACTCCCACCCCGGCTCAGAGCCGGTCCGGCGGGGTCGGCGTCGGAGCGGAGCTGCGTTAGCCGAGCCCCTCCCGGCCCCCGCCCCGCACTCACGATCTTGAGCAGGTCCAGTCCGCTCGCCTGGTCCATGGCTCTCCATGTGCCTCTCCCGGGAAGGGGCGACGAGGGCTGGCCGCGGCAGCCTCCGAGGACCCCGAGGTCTCCCCCGCCCCTTCCCTCCCTCGGGCTTCGGGGAAGCCGAGGAAAATGGAAGCCGGAGAAGAGCCCGGGGCGCGGGGGGTGGGGGGGGGGGGGGGGGGACGGGGGGGGGGGGGGGGCAGGGGCGCCGGGGCCCGCGGGGGGGAAGGGGGGGGCCACGCGCGGGGGGAGGAGAAGGCGGCGGAGGGGGAGACCCAGGCCGGAGCGAGCGGCCGGGCGAGGGATCCGGGCAGAGGCGGCGCCGGGAGAGACGGAGCTCGGCGCCCGGGCGGCTCACAAAGAAAGGGGCGGGCGCGGCGATCTCGCTACCTGTGCGGCCGCTCCGAGCGCCCCCGCGGGAGCCGCGTTCTCCGGCAGGTCCATCGGGATCTCTTGCGCCACCGCCGCCGCCGCTGTGGGAGGCGACTTGGACAGGTCGCTCTGGACCATTGGCGAACGGTCGGCCGGGAGCCAGCAGCCGGCCCCCGGCGGCGGGTCCCCTCCTCCGTTCCCCGCCCCCCGCTGCAGGGGCCGCCCGGGGCTCGCGGCGCTCAGGGCGCGGGGCGCGGCCGGGCCAGGTTGCGAGCGAGGCGCGGGGCAGCCGGGC
>NW_021703778.1:4320656-4349799 GCF_005190385.1 Monodon monoceros
GGGGCAGCCGGGCGGCGGGGGGCGCGGGCAGGGCGAGCGCCGAGCGGGCACTGGAGCCGCCGGCGCTGGGGCAGGTCCTCGCCGAGAGGGAGGGCGCTCCGGCCGCGCGAGCCCAGGGGGAGGCGCGTCGGCCGGCGAGAGTGACAGGCCACCGAAAGGCCGAAAAGTTGCCCGCGGGAGGCGCGGGCCGCCGGGGCCCCGGCGCAGCCGCTGCGCGTCGCCGTGGCACGCGCGCTGGAAAGTTTTCAAAGCCGCGAAAGCCAGGCCTCGCTCCCGGGGGCTTCCTTTCTCCGGCGGCCGAGCTCCAGCCCCTCCGCGCCCCACGAGCCCGCGGGCGGGAACAGGTCGCTCGCCTCGGAGACGCAGGAGGCTCCTCTCCGCCCCTGCACGCCCGAAATCTGTCAAGGCCTCGCGCGGCCCCGGGGAGCAAGTATCTACTGAGGACCTCCCATCCCCATCGACCGCTGGAGCCCCTGGACGGCGGCAGTGACGAGGAGCCAGCAGAGAAACGCCGCCGGTGACCCGAGGATTGCGGCCCCGCCCGAATCTGCAGCTGGCCTGGGCTCCTGGGTCCAAATCGACCCACTTCCAAATCCGAAGTTTTCCCTTTATGGCTCCGGGTTGTCTTCATCTTTGCCAACTGCTTCTTCCCTCTTTCTGTAGAGTTGAGAAGTCTTAATATCCCATTTTGGACGTGTAAGCATTTCCTTAGGATTCTGAACTCTTGATAAGAGAGTAGCAGCCGTAGCAAGAATGTTTCCTTTACGGCATAACGTTCAGCTGTTCCTAATAAGACGTATTTTGTGTATTACAGGGTAGCTCGTATTTCAACAACTTTTACTACAGTGGAACTTTCTGTAGAACAAGTTTTCCCGGCATCGGTGTGGTTTTGGTAACAATTGAATGTAGACAGTTCTGGATACTGAAATATACATACGGAAATTTACTACCATAGGCTTCAGCTGCCTTTTAGATTTTGCCATGGTGTATTAAATTATTATGGGATACAGTCCTTGTTCTCAAAGATAAATGCATCCACCTCCATCATACAGTGATTTGAGTCAGGCTTAAAGAACAGGTGTTGGTTAGGCATATCCATAATGTCATTGATTTTCTTAATCTTCGGGGTTAAAATTGTCATTTTTATTTAAGTGTGACTGAAGGTTCAAAAACAAACTCACAGAATAAGAGACTAGATATGTGGTTACCAGAGGGTTAGCTGAAGTCAGTCAAAGGTGAAAACTCCCAGTTATAAGATATCTAAGTACTAGGGATGTAATGTACAACGTGATAAATGCAATGAACACTGCTGTCTGTTGTTATATACGAAAGTTGTCGGGAGGGTAAATCCTAAGAGTTCTCATCACAAGGAAAATTTTTTTCCTGTTTTTTAAATTTTGTATCTATACGAGATGATGGATGTTCACTAAACTTATTGTGATAATCATTTCGTGGTGTATGTAAGTCACATCATTATGCTGTACACCTTAAACTTATGCAGTGTTGTATTTCAATTAAATCGTAATAAAAATGGAAGAAAAACACATACATACATACATACATATTTCCAAAATAGGGGAGAAAACCTGACTGAGTGTTAAACAGAAGCAGTGAAAACTTGGTTAACAACAACGACGATAATAGTAAAGTCACATTTTGAAAAGCAACAGACAGGGGAGCTGGGAAGCTGTTGTTTAGGATGTGGGTGGGTGGCCAGCCAGCCAGGGAAGGGGGCACCCTCTGCTTTGTAGCCATGGCTAGTAGCCTTCCCAAAACCTTGGCTAAGATTTGTTTTAAAAAAAAAAGCAATCAGCAGTGCTTTTGCATGTGTGTATATATATATGCATGTATGTACATACAAAAGTGGAAGAGACATTGTATTTAAAGTTTTGGAGTTATTATTTTAGTTCCACGATTTGCCGATGGCATCACTCTTCTAGGTCAGTTAATGAAACTTCAGTTTTCTTAAGAGAGTGTTTAAATCTCTCTTAAGAGCATTAAAGACTAGGGATAACATTAAATCTGGTTCTAGATTAGAGTGTAAGCTCTGTGTGGACAGGAGCCATGGTTATTCACCAGGGCACACTCAGAATCTGGCCCGTTTCCCCTGAATTCTTTCAATATCCATTCAATCAAGCATATATCAAGCTTCCTCTGTTGCCACTGGATGAGCACAGACAACAAAACCCAGAAATCTTGGAGCTTAAAGTCTAGTTAGTAAGCACTTAGAAACCAATTAATACATTCTTGAATGAATGAATGATGGATGAATTCTAACACTGTTTTAAAAAATGCCAGGTTTGCTGAAACAGTGTTTCCCCATGACATGTTTGATTTCTTACAGTATACTTAAATACCTGCGCATTCGCTTTCAATTTACGACCATTTGGGAAGTTAAATTTTACCTTTCATCAGATTTTTTTTACAGAGACCACAAAACAGCAAAACAACCTTGAAAATCATTTAAAATAATGCTTATACTTACAGCCAAGCCAAGTTTGAATTAAAGGTTCAAATGTGATAGAGTATATTTTATTCATTTCATTAATTTTTGATACTCAACTCTTTGTTTTTATTTTTCTCTCTGCCACTAGACAGAGTTCCTTGGGGACAGCCAATTGGGTCTTACTCATTTTATCATCCCCCATCCAGCATAGTTGGAGGCTGAAAACTCCTGTTGCACAAATGAATGAGTGAATGACTGAATGATCTGTCTTCACATGCCTTGAAACATAGCATATAACTTTGCAAGTTTTAACAAAGACACTTACCTAATCACTACTCCCCTGAAAGGATTATATTAATTCTTTCCTTAATAACCTGCGCTCATTTAATTAGCCTGCATTGAGCAGTAACACAATACAATGTACCCATTCAGACTCTAGTCTGACTTGTAAAGGTTTTCAAGTAAAAAGTAACACAATGTTACCCCTACCTGAAAAAGGGAACAATGTCAGAATAAATACAGAGGGATAAGTGCTTGGGAAACTTATGGTGGATGTTTTCTATTATGGTCAGTTTTGTTTGTAACCTACCTTGGCTTGGGCAGTACTTAAAAGCCACGGATAAAAGCTAAAATTTGATATGGAACGCCTAAGTCTTTTCAATGTTAAAAGGTATGCAGATGCACCCCAGTAATAATGGCTGTACAGTCACCAGCGAAGGCATTTAAATGCAGATGACTACTTTGTTCAAGCTGTACGTGAACTCCGGTATGCTCATTAGTCTTTGTAATGGACAGGCATATTCTGGGCATTATTAATGCTCTAAAATGAGAACAGAGGCTGGTAAGAAACTTTGGCCAAGGAAGCCAGAAGTTTAAAAGAGTTGGGGTGTTTTTTTCCCCTGTAAGTAGAAGAACCAGTGATTATGACTACTTCTCCTCTCTTGCTTATAGATTTGTGATTGTATTTAAGACCTTGGAGTAAGAGTTCTTTAGGACAGATATGCACCAGTGTGATTTCTTATCTTACTTAGTAAATCATTTTTCACCTCATTCACGGTTCTGGATCTCCACCATTATTAACAGTATTTTCATAAGGATATACCTGTATCAGCCACTGGCCTAACTTGGTATGGTAATTCCACTAAGTTATACATTTGCTTTTTGGAAATGTATGCTATAAAATGAATTCCCTGAATTACAGATTGTTATTTAAAAGTATATAAAGTAGCACTGACATATATACACTACCAAATGTAGAATGGATGGCTAGTGGGAATCTGCTGCCTAGCACAGGGAGATCTGCTCTGCGCCTTGTGACGACCTAGAGGGGTGGGATAGGGAGGGTGGGAGGGAGACGCAAGAGGGAGGATATATGGGGATATAGGTATACATATAACTGATTCACTTTATGGTACAACAGAAACTAACATTGTAACAACATTGTAAAGCAACTATACTCCAATAAAGATGTGGGGAAAAAAAAGTATATAAAGATGCAATCACATCCCGTATAAGAGGGTTGTGTGTGTGCATGTGTATAGTGAATCTCAGTGTATACAACTGAGATACCGAAGTGGTCAAGGAAAGCTTAACTTCACTTCCAAAGTAAAGGCTTCACAGAAGTAATAAGATTTCATAAATTCTTAAAATTACCCAGGAGACAGAAGGTTGGAATATCCAATACTGTATAGCACTTTTTCGTTTCTAAAGCACATTTATTTATTTATTTTTGTGGTACGTGGGCCTCTCACTGTTGCGGCCTCTCCCATTGTGGAGCACAGGCTCCGGATGCACAGGCTCAGCGGCCATGGCTCACGGGCCCAGCTGCTCCGCAGCATGTGGGATCTTCCCGGACCGGGGTACGAACCCATGTCCCCTGCATCGGCAGGCGGACCCTCAACCACTGCACCACCAGGGAAGCCCAGCACATTCATTTATGATTTGACTGATTTCTCATCCAAATCATAACTATAACAACTGGTACTTTGGTTTACATACAAGGTGCCAGGCTCTGTGCTCAGGTTTTATGTATATCATCTCATCTATGAAGTAGGTATTAGGACAGGTCACATTGCGGTAACAAATAAGCCCTATAGGTATTTAGTGGATTAGGGGACAAGAAGTGCATTCCTTTGATGTTGGGTAGCTGTTCACCATCAGAAGGAACTCTGCTTCATGCTGACATTTAGGAACCAAGTCCTGAGTTACGATCCACTGTTTTGAAAATGTGGCCATGGAACGTACATTGTGGAAGATGGTGGAGCTTGCAAATTTTTATTGGCCAAGCTTGGAAGTGGTATAAATCTCTCTTACTTATCATGTTTTACTGGCTAAAACTCTATCCCATGGAAAACCTACAAGCCAAGCTGAGAACCAGTCAGGTGCCTTAAGAAGAAAAAGAGAGTGAATTTTGACGAACAGCTAGCAAAGACTGACTTAACCAAGCGTGAATAGCTGATGAGTGGCAGGACTTAAACACATGCCCAACTCTAAGACCTGTTTTGAGTTCAACACAGTTGCCTGTCTGGTGGACTTCAAAGAGCTCTGCCACCCAGGTTAAGGCTGCATTTCTGGTTGGAGAAACAGATTTACATATTTCTATTGCTTGCGCGCTGTGATGACTACATTCATGTACTTGCTAGAATTAGGCCTGCTGTGAATAGCAGAAATGATATTAATCCAAGTCATTGTGTGTGTGTGTGTGTGTGTGTGTGTGTGTGCGCGCGCGCATGCATGCATGCATGCATTATAATCCAGGGCAATAGAGATACTGGCATTGAACAAGGTATGGCTTCTGTACTTATTGAATACACAGTAGATTAGACAACATATGGATAAATTATAATGAATATGAGTGAAAAATAATTTGGGAAGAACTTGAAAAGATCAGGGGAAAATGTTCCAGGCAAAAAGAATAGAGAATACAAAGATGGAAGGTGAAGAAATCCAGTACAGCGGAAAATAGGGTTGGGAGGTGAGGGGGCAGGCAGATAACGATAATGAAAAATATGTAATTGACTCTTTTGCTCTCCTATGGCCCCATTCTTTTGATAAGAACGCCTCATTTCTAAGCAAAGCCTTTGGCCTCTCCTGCCTTTTCTTTTCACTTCTTTATGGGAGGCACACACACGTATGTTCATGTGTCGTAGGACTACAGAAAATGAGACCTGCTCTATCAAGAAAAGCATCTGAATTTATGCATTCACAGTAGTCAGCTTATTTGTAGCTGAGATTGCTAGCTGCCCACACCTCCTTTTTATGGAACCCCTGTTTTTAGCTGGACACATTTGCACCTGGAGTAAAAGACTATATACAGTACTTCCTAGTCTCTCTAGCAGCTACATGCAACTATAGGGCTGCATTCTGTTGACCGTAAGCAAAGCGGGTGAAGAATTTCTGGGATGTACCCATAAAAGGGAGAGAAGTGCTTTGATTTCCTTTCTTTTCCTGCTGACCAGATAGTGGATATATTGGTTAAACCATGAGCGGACGTTTTAGACAGGGAGGCCATAGGAAAGCCACTTGTTGAGGTTGAATGAGCATAAAAAAAGCACCGGGGCCATTGATGGTACCATAACACCACCACACCAGCTCTGGATTGCCTACTTTCAGACTTCTTTTAAGTGAGGCAGAGAGAAGCATTTATATTGCTTAAGCTTCTCTTACTTTAGGTTTTTTTTAAGATAAATCCTACCAAACCTAACCAAACCTAGTAACCATTTCATTACTCAAAACATTTTGTTTCTTTTTAAATTAACTTTCTTGAATGAAATAATGCCATTTGCAGCAACATGGATGGACCTAGAGATCATCATAATAAGTGAAGTAAGTCAGACAGAGAAAAATATTATATGATATCACTTATGTGTGGAATCTAAAAAAAATACAAATGAACTTATTTACAAAACAGAAATAGACTCACAGACATAGAAAAACAAACTTATGGTTACCAAAGGGAAGGTAAAAAGGTGGGGGGAAGGGATATATCAGGAATTTGCAATTGACATATACACACTACTATATGTAAAATAGATAAAGAACAAGGACCCACTGTATAGCACAGGGAACTCTACTCAATATTTTATAATAACCCATATGGGAAAAGAAGCTGTAAAAGAATATATATATATATACACACACACACACACACACACATATATGTATCTGAATCACTTTGCTGTACACCTGAAACTACCACAGCATGATAAATCAACTATACTTCCATTTTAAAAAATTAAATTAATTTTCTTAAGGTATAATTTATCTTAACTTGATTTTTAGATTACGGGAATGCCGGCTTCATAAAGTGAGGGCAGGTGTTGGGAAGTGTTTCCTCCTGTTCTATTTTTGGGAGGAGTTTCTATAGAATTAGTAATACTTTTCTTATAAATATTTGTAAGAATTCACCAGTGGGTCAGGAGTTTTCTTTGTGGGAAAGCTTTTAAGTATCAGTTCAATTTCTTTAATTGATATGGGACTATGCAGGTTTTTTATTTCTTCTTAAACTTTGATAGTTGGTGTTTTTCAAAGAATTTGTCCATTTCATTTTAGTTATCAGTTTTATTGGCATAAAGATGTTATTCATATTTTCTCATTATCCTTTGAATGTTTGTGGGATCTATAATGACACTTCTTTTTTGTTCCTGATATTAACAAGTTCTGCATCCTTTCTTTTTCTCTGGATTAGTCTGACTAGGGGTTTTTAAATTTTATTGATCTTTTCTACAAGCCAGCTTTATGTTTCATTGATTTTCTTAATTGTTTTTATGTTCTCTATTTTTAAAAAAAATTTCTTCTCTTATATTTATTATTTCCTTCCTTCTGATTGCTTCGGGTTTACTTTTTTCTCTTCTTTTTTTCCTAGTTTCTTAAGGTGGAAGTTTAGATCATTCTTTTTATATATGGTAAAAATACATATTTTTATATCTGTTCTAATTGAATCATTTGATATTATACATTTCCCTTTAAGCACCAGTTTATCTGCATCCACAAATTTTGACTTGTATTTTTCTTTTCATGTGAATCAAAATATTTTCTAACTTTTTGGGTGATTTCCTATTTCACCCATGGGTTATGTACCAGTGAGTTTTTAAAGTTCTAAATGTATGGGAGACTTTCTAGATATTTTTCTGCTTTTAATTTATACTTTAATTCCACTTAATCAGAGAATATACTTTCAATCATTTTAATTTTAATGAAATTTGCTTTAGGTTCAAAAATCATCTACTCGGTGAGTTTTTCTGTGTATATGTGAAAATAAGTTGTATTCTGCTGTTGTCGGGTAGAATGTTAGATAAATGTAAATTAGATCAAGCTGCTTACAGTGCTTTTCAGTTATTCCATATTTGTACTGATTTATTTTTTGTCTACGTATTCTGTCAATTAATGAAAAGGCGTGTTGGGCTTCCCTGGTGGTGCAGTGTTTGAGAATCTACCTGCCAATGCAGGGGACACGGGTTCGATCCCTGGTCAGGGAAGATCCCACATGCTGCAGAGCAACAAAGCCCGCAAGCCGCAACTACTGAAGCCCGCGCGCCTAGAGCCTGTGCTCTGCAACAAGAGAAGCCACCACAGTGAGAAGCCCCTGCACCGCAATGAAGAGCAGCCCCCGCTCGCGGCAACTAGAGAAAGCCCACGCGCAGCAACGAAGACCCAACGCAGCCAAAAATAAATAAATAAAATAAAACAATTTTTTTAATTAAAAAAAAAGGAGTGTTGAAGTCTACAAGTATAATTTTGGATTTTTTAAATTATGTTTTTTTCTTTTTTTCAAAAATTTTTTTTTACTGTGGTAAAATACATATTACATGAAATTTACCATCGTGACCATTTTTAAGTGCATAGCTCAGCGGCATTAAGCACATTCATGCTGTTGTGCAACATCAACACTCTCCCCACTTCAGACCTTTCCCATCTTTCCAAACTGAAACCCTATACCCACTAAACAATAACTCTCCATCCTCGCCTCCCCTACTCTGTGGCAACCACCATCCTACTTTCTGTCTCAGTGAATTGGACTACTCTATATACCTCATGTAAGTGCAATCGTACAGGCTTTGTCCTTTGTGTCTGGCTCACGTCACTTAGCATAATGTCCTCAAAATTCATTGTACCATGCGTCCACACTTCCTGCCATTTTAAGGCTGAACAGTATTTCACTGTATGTCCCCACTACAGCTTGTTTATCCGTTCATCTGTCAATGGACACTTGAGTTGTTCCCACATTTTAGCTCTTGTGAATAACGCTGCTAAGAACAAGGATGTGGTTAATTCTTTTTTTTTTTCAGGGCTTTTCTTTTCAACCACATGTCATTCACTTTCTAAACTCTATTTATTGTATGCTTAATTGTGAACAAAGAGATCCTGAGAAGTTCATCTGTTTCCACTTGTGGCTACATTTTGAAATTTGGAATATTGGGTCTCTGTGGAATGCCCACCTTCAGAAAGACTTTTCCCTGGGTATCACAGGATATGTTTTATGTCAGTTTAGGAGAGGAATGAGTCTTTTTTAATGGTACTCAGGAGCTTTTGATGGGTAGATGACCACCAACAAGTGGGATGAGTCAGTTCTGCAGGTGTTACAAGAAACCAACAAATTTCCTCTTAGGTCATTATTAAGTTGAAGTGATATATATATATAATATGATTAATTCTTAAGTATTTCATTTTATTTCCTTGATGCTAGTATAATTAGAGTTGTTTTCTCAATTTCCTTTTCAGAATGTTCATTGTTAGTGTATAGAAATACAACTGATTTTTGTGTGTTGTCTTTTTATCCTGATACTTTACTGAATTTGTTTACTAGTTCTAACAGTCTTTCTGTGGAACCTTTAGGGTTTTAGACATATACAATTATATCATCTGTGAATAGAGATAATCTTACTTCTTCTTTTCTAATTTGTATGCCTTTTATTTCTTTTTCTTGCCTAACTGCTCTGGCTAGGACTTCCAGTACCTTGCTGAATGGAAGTGGTGAAAGCAGCCTTTCACCATTAAACATGATGTTGTTGTGAGTTTTTCATATATATCTTTTATTATGTTAATGTAGGTTGTTGAGTGTTTTTATCATGAAAAAGTGTTGAATTTTGTCAAGTGTTTTCTCTGCATCAATTGAGATTGTCAGGTGGGTTTTTTCCTCATTCCTTATGGTAATGTGGTGTATTACACTGATTGATTTTCATATTTTCTTATTCCTTGCATTTCAGGAATAAATCTCACTTGGGGTACAATCCTCTTAGTATACTGTTGAATTCAGGTTGTTAGTTTTGTTTTTTTTTTGCGGTACGCGGGCCTCTCACTGTTGTGGCCTCTCCAGTTGTGGAGCACAGACTCCGGACTCGCAGGCTCAGCAGCCATGGCTCACGGGCCCAGCCACTCCGTGGCATGTGGGATCCTCCCGGACCGGGGCACGAACCCGTGTCCCCTGCATTGGCAGGCGGACTCTCAACCACTGCGCCACCAGGGAAGCCCAGATGTTAGTTTTATTGTTCCCATTTGATGGAAAAGTAAATTAAGGCTCAGAGAAATTAACTAACCTCCTGAAAATCACTCAGGTAGTAACTGACTAATGCTTCTAAATGTACAAGTTTGAACCTCTGAAGTTCTTTTTCATCGCTGGGCATCTCACTGTTTCATGCTTGATCATTCTGTCCTCTCACTGGAAGTTCATACCTCCTAATTCACTTGGCTAACTCCAATTTCTTTTAAAATTCTGTCGCAGGAAGCTTACCCTCACTAATCTGGTGTGGGATGAAATTCCTTCCCCTCCTTTTTAAATTATTATTATTTTTGCACTTACCAGCTTGAAGGAAAATGACAATTTGTCTGTCTTCTGCACAAGACTAGCCTCTTCTGTTCATATTTTTTTAATTTTTATTTTATAAAAATTTTTAAACAGTTGATTAACCATGTTGTGTTAGTTTCAGATGTACAGCAAAGTGATTCAGTTACACATATACATATATTTATTCTTTTTCAAATTCTTTTCCTATTTAGGTTATTACAGAATATTGAGCAGAGTTCCCTGTGCTCTACAGTAGGGCCTTGTGTGACTTGTTCATCTTCATACTCATAGATTCCTAGTGCCACACCTGCTAAAGATTCATTAAAGCAAACTATGTGAACCTAGCTGTTCAGAAGAAGCTAAACAGATATCATTTCAGACTGATCAACCCTCTTATTAATATGTTACCACACTGTAAATGAAGTCAATATTTGATTCTTATTCTTTGTCTGCTTTTTGGCATATACGATTTAATCTTTAGGGTACTGCTCAATAAATAGGGGAATAGGAAGAAGGACGACTGGTAGCTCTTTTTTTTTTTTTGCGGTACGCGGGCCTCTCACTGTCGTGGCCTCTCTCGTTGCGGAGCACAGGATCCGGACGGGCAGGCTCAGTGGCCGTGGCTCACGGGCCCAGCCGCTCCACGGCATGTGGGATCTTCCCGGACCGGGGCACGAACCCGCATCTCCCGCATTGGCAGGAGGGCTCTCAACCACCGAGCCACCAGGGAAGCCCTACTGGTAGCTCTTTTGCACTTGGTAAATGCAATCTTCAACCTCTAACATTCCTGCTGAGGAAAAAAGTTCATTTGGCCTTAGGATATGGTAATGCAAACATTTTTTAAAAGTTCTGAGATAAAGTCATATTCTTCTCTTGAACACAGATGAACACTTTGTTCACTGCTCTTTCACCACTCCCACCCGACATCACTCCTTTCAATATTTCTCTCCTCCCTTCATTCTTTCCTGGCTCACTCTTGGCCTTTCCAGCCAGAAATAAACACATCTCAGAGAGCAAACCAAGCTTTCCTTCCTCTGGTTCTCTTCTAGGTCCATGAACAGGTACTCTCTGGACCTCTGCATAGAGTAGCTCGTTTTAACACTCCTAGCTTGTCGTATTATCAAACTGAGGAAGGTCTTTTGAATACGTGCCCTCCACAGTGGTCCATTAGCACCATTTAAGATGTGCCTACCTTGTGTGGGGTGTTACTTCTCACCTCAACAGACTAATTGCTCCAGGGGAAAAGTGCTATAGAGCGGTCCTAGCCAATTCAGTGGCCCCTAGTCTAGTGAGTCCTTGAAAGGTAACTAGGGCCACCTTTAAACCTTCTTAAACCAAAGCAATGTACCCCCAAAAGACTAAAATATCTTATAAATAATTGTATATTGACTCTATGCTGAAATGATCTATGTTGAGTATGTTGTGTTAAATACAATAGATGTTATGGTATTAAAATAATTCAAACTAACTATTAAAATCAATCTTACCGGCTTCTTTTTACTTCTGAAATATAACTACCAAAAAACAAAAAAAACTTGAATTGCTTCTGTCATTATGTATGTGGCTTGCATTACATTTCTGCTAGACAGTGCTGTCTGAGAGGATTGCGGATTACCTGCTTGGATTCCCTAAGAGAAGCAAAGATTCTTGAACTCTAAGTTATAGTCTATTACTGCTGTTATATTTTTTTCCATTGGGATGAACCTCTTAGTATACACATGAAGTGGGTTTTTTTTTTCTATTGTGGTAAAATATATAGAGCATATAATTTGTCACTTTAAATATTTTTAAGTGTACAGTTCAGGGGCATTAAGTACATTCACGCTACAGTGCAACCATCAACGTTATCCATCTCCAGAACTTTTTTCATCTTCCTAGACTGAAACTCCATACTCAGTAAACAATAACACCCTATTCTCCCCTCCCCCTACTCCTTGGCAGCCGCCATTCTACTTTCTGTCTCTATGAATTGACTCCTCTAGGTAGCTTACATTAGTGGAATTAGACAGTATTTGTCCTTTTGTGACTGGCGTATTTCACTTAGCATAAGGCTTCAACCAGGTCAGAATTTCCTTCTTTTTTAACACTGAATAATATTCCATTGTTTGTATCTACTACGTTTATCCATTTATCCATCAATGGACACTTGGCTTGCTTTCACCTTGTGCTATTGTGAATAATGCTGCTGTGAACATGGGTGTACAGATACCTCTTTGAGTCCTTGCTTTTAGTTCTTTTGTGTATATACCCAGAAGTGGAGTTGCTGGATCGTATAGTAATTGCATTTTTAATTCTGGGGGGGAACTGCTGTACTGTTTTCCATAGTGGCTGCACCAATTTACATTCTCACCAACAGTGCACAGAGCTTCCAATTTTTCCACATCCTCACAAGCACTTGTTTTCTTTTTCTTTCTTTCTTTCTTTTTTAGTACCATCCTAATGGGTGTGAAGTAGTATCTCACTGTGGTTTTCACTTGTATGATTAGTGATGTTGAGAATCTTTTCATGTGCTTGTTGGCCGTTTGTCTTATCTTCTGTGAGGAATGTTTATTCAAGTCCTGTGCCCATTTTTAAACGGGTTTTTGTTTTTGTTGTCGTTGTTGTGAATTGTAGGAGTTCCTTATATATTCCAGATCTTAATCCCTTACCAGACATGTGATTTGCAACTATTTTCTCCCATTCCATGGGTTGCCTTTTCACTCTGTTGGTAGTATCCTTTGATGCACAGAAGTTTGTAACTTTGATGAAGTCCAATTTATCTATTTTTTCTTTTATTGACTGTTGCCAAACCTAATGGCATGAAACTCTTCCCCTCTGTTTTCGTTGAAGAGTTTTACAGTTTTAGGTCATACCTTGAGGTCTTTGATTCATTTTGAGTTAATTTTGTATACGGCGTGATGTAAGAGTCCAACTTTTGGATTCCCAATGTTCAGTACTGTATCTTCTTAGATGATTAAACAATTAGAAAACCATATTCATGACAAACAGCAATAGGAATGTGCTTATTCGGAGATGCCCTTTGATGAGAATCTTTAATGGTAGGAAGAATTTTATATGGAGTATCCCACTCCTTAAACCACAGAAAAGGCTCATGTTTAGTTTCAAAGCTCCCTGGTACTTTTCCTTAAAAAACTCCCATTTTCAAAACTTAGGGAACTCCTCCTTCCACCTCTCCCTGAAAGAGACCTAAAACATGGAGCAAATATTAAACAGAAATCTCAATGAGATGGCTTTAGGATACAGAGAGTCTTCTTTTAAATGTTTGATAGCTGTTTACTCTGTGCCAGGCAGTCTCCTTTACTGTGATGCTTCCCACTCGTGTGGAAGAGGATATTGTTACCTCTATCTCATAGCTGAGAAAACTGAGGCTCAGAAAAGTTAAATCACCACAGTGCATTAAGTAGAGTGCCCTGTGCTATACCCAAAAAACAGGGGGTATATGTATACGTGTAGCTGATTCATTTTGCTGTACAGTAGAAACTAACACAACATTGTAAAGCAACTATACTCCAATAAAAATTAATTTAAAAATATAAATAAATAAAAAAGAAAAGGTAAGTGATGCAGGATCTCAGCTCGATATACGTTTCCAGTTCTGGGCTCAGATACTTAGTTAATATCTGTCTCCAAACATTTAGTTAATAACCAGTAAAATTCTTGTAAAATTAAGCAAAATATGAACCCTTATTTCAATAGGACTGGAAGAAATACTAGTGTAAACAATGAAAAGAACTTCTCTTTAGAATTCAACCTCAATCTTAGTACAGATGTGTCCCTACCATTTGTTATGATTCCTTCGTCGTGTCTATTTTTAACTGTTCCCACAATTCTATTGGCAAGCAGATCCGCAGTAAAATGCCACTCAAGATGTCAGAGCCATAGTCTTAGTTTTTCTCTTATGTTTGTACTTTCGGTCGATGCCATTCTAGTGCTTTTAGCTGATTAGTTTCACTTAGCTTCAGGTTTTTGTCTTTACAAAAGGGTACGGAAACAAACGCTTACCATTTTCTAAATCTCTAACACATATTTAGAACAGAAATTTTCCAGCAATTCCTACACTATTTAGTGACATATTTGTGAACCTCCCTTTCTTATTTTAGGCTAGCACATCATTTGGTACTTCAGTGATCTCTTTTTCATTAAGGTAAAATTCCTATAAGATAAAAGTAACCATTTTAAAGTACACAATTCAGTGGTACTTACTACACTCACAATATTGTGTGCCATCACCTCTATCTAGTTGAAAAATGTTTTCATTTCTCCAAATGGAAACTCTGTACCATTAAATAATAATTTATCCTTTCTCCCTCCTCCCAGCCCTTGGTAGCCCCTAATCTTCTTTCTATTTCCCTGAATTTACCTATTCTAGATATTTCATATAAGTGGAATCATACAATATTTATCCCTTTGGGTCTGACATTTCACATAGTACAATATTTTGAAGGTTCATCCATGTTGTAACATGTTTCAGAACTGTATTCCTTTTTATGGTTGAATAATAGTCCATCGCATGTATAAATCACATTTTGTTTATCCATTTATCTATTATGGGCATTTGGGCTATTTTCACTTTGGGGCTGTTGTGAATAGCGCTGCTGTGAACATTCATGTACAAGTTTTTGTTTGAACATCTCTTTTCAGTTCTTTTGGGTACATACTTTGGAGTGGGTTGTTCGGCGAAATGGTACTTCTAGGTTTAACATTTTGAGGTACCACAAAGTGTTTTCCACGGTGGCTGTACCATTTTACATTCCCAAAAGCAATGTACAATGTTCAAGTTTCTCCACATCTGCACCAACACTTACAATTTCCCATTGTTTTGATTATAGCTATCCTAATAGGTGTCAAGTGGTAGTTCATTATGGTGTTGATTTGCATTTCCCTCACGACTAGTGATGTTTAGCATTTTTTCTTGTGTGTTTTGACCATTTCTATATCTTCTTTGGAGAACTGTCTAGGCAAGTTCTTTTCTCATTTATAATTGTGTCTTTTTTTTGCGGTATGCGGGCCTCTTACTGTTGTGGCCTCTCCCATTGCGGAGCACGGGCTCCAGACGCGCAGGCTCAGCGGCCATGGCTCACAGGCCCAGCTGCTCTGCAGCATATGGGATCTTCCCGGACCGGGGCACGAACCCATGTCCCCTGCATCGGCAGGCGGACTCTCAACCACTGCGCCACCAGGGAAGCCCTGAGTTGTCTTTTCGTTGTTGATTTGTAAGAGTCCTTTATGCATTCTGGATGCTAAATATTTTCACCCGTTCAGGAGGTTGTCTTTTCATTTTCTTGATAGTATCCTTTGACGCACAAAATTGTTAAATTTTGGTCAAGTCCAAATTATCTATTTTACGTTTAGTTGCTTGTGCTTTTGGTATCTTATCTAAGAGTCCATTACCAAATGTATGTGGCCTTTGTGTACCTGGCCTATGTTTATAATTTAACAGAAAGCTCTCTGAATCACACTGAACTCGGGTGGCCTCGGCCTGCAGCGGCTTGAAGCAGGGTTTCGGTTCCCGGCCAGTGATTGAGGTCGGGTCGTGGTGGTGAGAGCACTGAATCCTAGTCACTAGACCAGTGGTCAGTGACAAGGCCCTGGCCCTATGGCTTTGCAGAAGAAGAATTCCCGCAAAGATAGAAAGTAGTGAAACAAGTAAAGTATTTATTAGGAGAAAAAAGAAGTACAGTACGTGTGGATAGACGCACGGGAGGGCTGAGAGAGAGTTGCACCCTCGTGGCTGTTTGAATCACTTTTATGGGGCATTCCTTCTGGGTTTCCTTTGGCCAATTTTTTTTTTTTAACTTTGAAAAATGGCCAATCATTTTTATTTGCCTGGTTCAAAGTCCTTGTTTGGTGTATCTCAGGATTTTCCCACGTGTGTGCGCGCATCTCTTAGCCAGAGGGATTCTACTGAAGAGGCCTATGGGTAGACTTAGCCACTTAGCGTCACTCCCCTTTTGACCGCCAAGGAGCCTTTCTGCACATGTGTAGTCAGGAAGGTCTCCTGACTTTGAGAATGAGGAATATGTGGTCTCTTATCTTTTACCTGGGCCGGGACCAGCGCCCTCTCTCGATTGTCCTGTTATTTCCGTCTTGGAGCACAGGTCCACGAGGAATGAACTCAAACCATTTGCCCTGAGGGCCCATCTGTCTCCTGCCTCAACATATTTAAGGAAAATATCTCACTCATACTTGAAGAGGCACCTAAAGGGGCTTTATAATTAGAGTACTAATAACAGTATTTTTTTTTTTTTACCAAGATGGTACACTACATCCAAGCCTTCCAAAGAACTTTACAAATAATTGAAGCCTAACAACATTTTGGCCAAGAGCTGTCATTCTGCACATTGAGGACTTCGAGAGGAATGATGTATTTTCGTCACATAAACCATAGACATGAAACAGACACAAAATGCCATTCTTTCATCCTAAAAGATCTCAAAGGGTTTTATAAATGGAAACGAATAGGCTTAAGCACAGACCCATGTAGAGAGAACACAAGTGTGCTTTGACCGCACACATTAAGGCCAGATAACAATTTGGGAGGGGTCGTCTACTTGGCTCCAGTATAAGTACCCCAGCAAGAGGAAGGGCAGGCTAGACGTGGGTTACTAGAGGTAATCTTGCAGAAAAGGGAGTAGGCAAGTTAAACCCTAGGCAACAGAAATACAATACTTCAATGAAATGTATGCACAATTTGATCTACTTACATTATACTACATGCTTACTACGTACCGGCGACCATGCGAAAGCTTCACGCATTATTTAATTTCATCCTCACAACAGTTCTGTGAGGTGGGTTCCATTATTATCCCACTTTATAAAGAGGAAGAGACTTAGGAAGTTGAAGAATCTCACCCAAGGCTAAGCAGATCATGGTGGCAAAAGTAATGATTAGAGATATGTATGTATGTGTATACTGTGTGTATATATAGATGTACGTACATGTGTATATTGATTGCAATATGATCATTTCTACTACTGGTATTAGAGATTTGTCTTGGAATCATCTGACTGTAAAATTGATAAACAAATAGTAATTCAACATGGGGAAATTTTGCCACCATCTGGCAGTGTACATGTATTTTAACCTATGAAATAAAGATAATGACTCAAAAGGAGGGAAGGAGGGAGGGAGGGAAGGAGGGAGGAAAGAGAATGACTTGCTGAAATCTTGTCAGATCAAGGCAGATTTAATGAACCTCATTATGAAATGAGCCTGGCTCTAAACAGGCCATGTAGTCCGAGTCCTCTATTCTAGATAAAACTCTACAATTTTCAAAATGGCTTAATGCGTCAGGGCACTGGCTAAAGTGTTGCACTGGCCTTGGTTTGAAGACCCACAAACACCATCCTGCTCTGAGGGGCTTTGGAGAAATCCTTCGTCCTCTCTGAAGATCAGGCTTCTTGTCAGAAAATTAGGAAAAATAATCTCTACTTCCTGAAGTTGTAGGAACTAAATGTACGAAAAAGCATAGAGAGTTTGACAAATGGAAACCAGTCCATAAATAGTAATCCTTCTTCTCTTATGCTTTCTTATTGGCAGAGAGAGACTGAGGGGTATTCCCCAAGGTTTGGTTAACTTTCGCTTATATACAGCAACAGTGAAGGGGCAGCAGGTGTGAAAGAAATACACAGTCAAAAGCTCTTACTAGTAATTCTGTTACAATTATTTCCTTCAATGTCTTTCCTGAAAGCATTAGCTGGCAGCTGTGACTCCTTCAAATGCTGAGTTCTTTATGCAGTGATTCTGAGTCCTATTTGACGGTTGTTTGCAGGATAAGGGCACTGCCTCTTGCGTTGTGCCCAGTGATGAATGTGACTGCCCAAATCTCTCTCTCTCACACACACACTCACACAGTCCAGAAGGAAAAGAGGAAACAAAGACATTCATAAAAAGTAGAGCTCTGATACGCTAAGATTTTTCCCACCCCAACGCTATACCACTAAGCCAGACACCAAGTAATTGTGAAGAGATAACATTCATTTTAATTAAAATATTATCATGGGAGCTCTAGATCCAGAACACAAAATATCACATCTGTATCTTCTTGCCGATGAACAAATCCAGCTCTGATGGGAACGTAGATTAGTGCAGCCACTGTGGAAAGTAGTGTGGAGATTTCTCAAAAAACTACAAATAGAGCTACCATATGACCCAGCAATTCCACTCCTGGGCATATATCTGAAAAAAACAAAAACACTAATTTGAAAAGATACATGTACTCCAGTGTTCACAGTGGCATTGTTTACAATTGTCAAGATATGGAAGCAACCCAAGTGTCCATCGCCAGATGAATGGATAAAGAAGATGCAGTATATACGCACAATGGAATACCACTCAGCCATAAAAAAAATGAGATAATGCCATTTGCAGCAACATGGATGGACTCGGAGGGTATTATGCTAAGTGAAATAAGTCAGAGAAAGACAAATTCTGTATGATATCACTTATATATGGAATCTAAAAATTGTAACAGACTAGTGAATATAACAAAAAGGAAGCAGACTCACGGATATAGAGAAGAAACTAGTGGCAACCAGTGAGGAGAGGGAAGGGGGAGGGGCATTATAGGGGTAGGAGACTGAGAGGTACAAACTACTAGGGATAAAATAAGCTACAAGGACATATTGGACAACACAGGAATAGAGCCAATATTTTATAATAACTATAAATGGAGTACAACCTCTAAAAATTGTGACTCACTATATTGTACACTTGTAACTTCTATAATATTCTACAGCAACTATACTTCAATAAAAAACAAAACGAACAAAAGATAAAATAAAACCAAGAGGGCTGAATATATCTAAAATATATATGTGAGTACAAGCTAAAATATAGCTTGTTGCCAAATCTCTTGATTTCTTTCTCCACAATGGAAATACTATTCTAACCACTTCAGCTGGAACCCTGCACTTTACGTTTCTTCTCTTTCATCTTTCCCTCCGACCAGATAGGAAATGACATTAATTTTTCCTTAACAAACATCTTCCAAAGCAATTCTGGCTCTCTCCTCACTGTCATCATCCTAGTCAACAATACCAAGTCTGGCTTTCTCACTGTCCACCTGCAAACCTCTGCGGCGTGCTGGTCCGGAGGCCCCTTCCGCTCTGCATTCACACCTGAGCACTGCCAATAGATTCATTTAAAAAACAAAACAAAAACACCACTCGTGCCAAGTCCCTGTGGTGTGGACAAAACTTTCTATGGAGTTTGAGTCCTCTCTGCTGGGCCCATGGAGGGCCTTTCCCATTCTCATTCTTCCTCCCCAAACTCTTATGCCCTTGAGCCTTGAAATCTCTACTCCCACCACCTTGTCTCCCTGCTTCTTTGTTTCTAGCATTGTGTCTACCATACAACCATCATACATACAGCTTAGTTTGTGAACGAGTGAATTAGCCCATCCTTCACACCATCCAAATAGAAAGAGAAAAAGCCTTTGAACCTTTTCTGAATATACAAAAGCAGATCTCACACGTGATTACCTCATGTGGCCATGTGTCTACTCTTTAACTTAATAACTATGAACTGGGGGGACAATAACAGAACAACTTATAAATGTTTTGGCTACTACATTATTTTATTGTCTTAACAAACCATGTGCTATTTTAACAGAAAATTTTCTAAGAGGGGAGCTTGTAAACGCAGATGCATATAATTTATATGGCACTTTAGAAGTATTCATTATTATTCATGAATCTTTGTGACAGTAAAACCAAAATAAACAAGGGAACCAAAACTCTGTCAAAAAAGAACAGATTGAACCTTATGAAGGATATCTGATGGGCTCTCAGAGATTTCAGAAATCTGTCTTGTTCCTACCATGGCATGTTTGGTTAATGGTTGAAGCCCTTAACGTGGAATGCTTGCGTTAGTATAGCATATGGAACATTGGTTTTCCAAAGGCAATTTTTAAAGTTTACTTAATCCGGGCTTCCCTGGTGGCGCAGCGGTTGGGAATCTGCCTGCTAATGCAGGGGACACGAGTTCGAGCCCTGGTCTGGGAGGATCCCACATGCCGCGGAGCAACTGGGCCCGTGAGCCAGAACTACTGAGCCTGCGCATCTGGAGCCTGTGCTCCGCAACAAGAGAGGCCGCGATAGTGAGAGGCCCGCGCACCGCGATGAAGAGTGGCCCCCGCTTGCTACAACTGGAGAAAGTCCTCGCACAGAAATGAAGACGCAACACAGCAAAAATAAATAAATTAATTAATTTAAAAAAAAAGATTACTTAATCCTGGATAGGCCCATTTTGGGTGTCTCATAACAATTCCAAAGCAAATTTTTAAAAAATTGATTTTATTACCTCAGGTATATTATACATCTCTTGAATTAACCTGTAACCTAGTAAAATATTCTCCCAAAATAGTTTGCACATTCAAATGGTCAAAATTCTTTCATTTGTATTTTAATATCTTCTCAAAAATGGTTGCTAAGCTTTTTTCAAAAGTAAAAATTAGAACTATATATGAAGAATCTCCCCTCCCCTGCCCCCACTAAACACCCACCATAGCAGAGAGCTTTAAAGTGGCACGTCAGAAACAGTGTTATAGGAGATAGAATTATTTCTGCTTCTTCGGTATTCTGATGTAAGAATAAACTCTAGCCTCAACAAATAAGGATTTTTAAATAGAGCCAATTAACATAAGCTTCTTTAAAATTTGTTGCAGTTAATTCTGTCCTTCACACTTCGATAAGCTTGGGTTAACTTTCTGTGTTGTTACCTTCCTTTAACATAATGTTAAATGGCAAACGAGTCAGAACACAAATGAGCAAGTATGATGAGTAATCCATGATTTCTTAAGTTTTGCAGCAGGTCTTGAGGGAATGGTGGTTATTTCCATTCAGTTTTTACTTAAAAATTACGCTTCAAATTCTTCCTATAATGTGCTGTCATTTCACAAATTACTTTTGCTAGGTTTTTTTTGCTACAAGGATGGTTGATAATGTAATCTGTAATGCTCTGTAAAGTCATGAACTTTAAAGTCCACGCTGGGGTTGGGGCTATGTGTAGAGTTCAAGGGCTGTAAAACATCATGGGTTTGTTGAGAAGATTAAATGGAATCACACCCATCAATGACTAAGATTGCTTTGAAAATACTAAGCCCTCAGTAAAGGTTAGTTATTATCATTATTTTAGTTATTATTGCTAAAGGTATGTCTGGGTTTTTTCTTTCTTTTCCTAGAAAATCTTTTTTCCTTATTTAATTTTTTTTGCAGTAGAGCTGATTTACAATGTTGTGTTAGTTTCAGGTGTACAGCAAAGTGAATCAGTTATACGTATACATCCGTCCAAGCGTTTTTAGATTCTTTTCCCATACAGGCCATTACAGAGTATTATGTAGAGTTCCCTGTGCTATCCAGTAGGTCCTTATTAGTTATCTGTTCTATATACAGCAGTGTGCTTATGTCAGTCCCAGTCTCCCAATTTATCCCTCCCCCACTTTACCCCCTGGTAACCATAATTTTGTTTTCTACGTCTGTGACTCTATTTCTGTTTCGTAACTAAGTTCATTTGTGCCATTTTTTTAGATTCCACGTATAAGCGATATCATATGATACTCGTCTTTCTTTGTCTGACTTACTTCTCTCAGGATGACAATCTCTCGGTCCATCCATGTTGCTGCAAACAGCATTATTTCATTCTTTTCTATGACTGACTAATATTTCATTGTATATTTGTACCACATCTTCTTTATCCATTCACCTGTCGATGGACATTTAGGTTGCTTCCATGTCCTGGCTGTTGTAAATAGTGCCACAGTGAACACTGGGGTGCATGTATCTTTTCGAATTATGGTTTTCTCCAGATATGTGTCTGGGAGTGGAATTGCTGGATCATATGGCAGCTCTATTTTTAGTTTTTTAAGGAACCTTCATACTATTCTCCGTAGTGGCTGTACCAATTTACATAGACAGTCTTGAATTAAGTAAATTTCTTATTTTTTTGTCTTAATGAATATACTCAATCAGTATGACTCACCCTATATAACGTATTTCAACTTTTCAAAAAATAAGGAAAATTATAGAGTATGCATGAAGACATATAAACATTAAATCATTTCATTTTAAAGCAATTTTAGTACTATGAATGTTGTTTTCTTGATGGAGCTTCTGAATTCTGCCCTCCAACCCAATGGAGCTTGAAATTATGCCCGTTTAATCTTGAATAAGATAATATTAGATAGAATTATTATCTTGAGGAAACTTCGTATATTAAGTAAAAGGCCTCAGAGTTGTGATTTCTGTCTTTTTACTGAAGTATAGTATACATGTAGGAAAGTGCACAAGTCATGAGTCTATAGCTTAGTGCATTTTCACATAATGAACACACATTTGCATAACCACTATTCAGGTTAAGGAAGAGAACATTATTAGCACCTTCGAAGTACCTCAGTACCCCACGCCTTCTACTAACCAACGACAAAGAAAATCACTGTCATGATGTTTAACACTATATATTAGCCTTCCTGTTTTGGAATATACCACTGATACATGCACTGGTTTGTATGTTGCTTCTTCCACTCAGTGTTATGTTTGCAAAGTTCCCCCAAGTTGCTGTGTGTAATTGTAGTTTGTTTATGCTCATTTCTGTGTAGTATCTCATTGTGTGAACACACAACAATTTACCTGTCCGTGTTACTGTTGATGGACATTTGGGTTGTTTTGTATTGGGGGCAATTATGAAGAGTGTGCCTAGGATCATTCTTGTATGTGTCTTTTAGTAAACATATGAATACATTTCTATTGGGAATAGAAATGTACTGGATTCTATACAAACCCAGGAGAGGAATTTACTGAGTCACGGCATGTGACGTTCAGCTTTAGCTTAGAAGAGCTTGAGCTCTTCAACTGTTTCTCAAACAGTTTCCCAAAGCGGACGTGCTTATTTACAATCCCCAAAGGAAGGGTTCTAACTGCTTCACATAATTACCAATAGTTGGTATCAATCATCTTTTTATTTTCAGCAATTCTAGAGGATGCAAAGTATCAAGAACTATAAAGGACGAGGATTTATAATCTCTACTCAAATTAGTTACTTACTCCAACTTCATAGACCTTAGAAGAAGATACAATATTCCCGGGTCAGAGCTGAAGGACATTTTATTACTTCACATCAATTATAGTAACCAGACTACCAACTTGTCTGAATGTGTACCCTGAGCCTCAGTTCCCACTGAGCAATGCAAATAAAGCCAGATGGCACCTGCATGAGTAGTCAGGTGCATTACGGGAGAGCAAGCCTGGCCTTAGGGAAGTCAAATTTTTTATAGTGGGCAGTAAGCGGGCCGGCTTTGCTCCAGAAGGAGATACCACCTCTATCTTCCAAGGCTGTACACTATATAAACATCAGTGAAAAGGTAATCAGGAACAAAAGCAGGCTCTCAAAGCAGGGTATTATCTCTGCTTGCAAGACGTGCAGAAATGCAAGAGACCCATGGAGAATGATCTCTCAATATTAGTATAAGTACATTAGGATTTTAATTTCTACTTCACCGATAGTATGGGGGAAAAAAAAAAAGAATCTTGATCCCTACCTCACACCATAAACATAAAATCAATCTTAAATGGAGTATAGATATACATATGAAAGGCAAAACAATAAAGCTTTCAGAAGGAACACAGGAGACTATCTTTGTGACTTTGAGACAGGCCAAGATTTATTGAAAAGGATCACCATACATTAATTGTAAAGGAAAAATTGATAAATCTGACTACATTAAAGTTAAAACTCGGAATTATCGAATTGAGTCTTATATAGGCATCAAGTTTAAAGAAAATACATACTTACTGAGACATTTTTTTCTATATTTTTCTTTCCAGGACCTTTTCAATACTACAGCAAACATAGGTTTGAAGAGAAAGGAGAAGGTATAAGAAGCAGCTTATAACCTCAGAATGTAACTCCAGTAGCCTAGAAGATAGGGCATTACAATAATGGAGGCTTTCTATACCTTGCTAATGAGAAAGAAACCCTAGAAACCTAGATAGTTTTTTTTTTTATTAGCGGACTCAATGTTTTTCCTGTTGCCAATGTGGTCAGATAAATAAACATATCTACAGATGTGCTGACCTGCAAATTAGTACTTGATGTACACACCACATTTTAATCAGGCTTTTGTTGCAATGAAACATCTCACACGAGTTAAATGGGGTTTATTTTCAGGATGCTTACTAACTTGAGAAAAGATCTGAACACCGTTAGAGACCAAGCCTGTGTAGTGGTGAGCAGGAAAGGGTTTTCTGTAAACTCAATAAAGCTTAAACTTCAAGATCTGTGACTGGTTTGGATCTTTATCAAGAATCTGGGAGAGACTCTAGTCATTTTATGTTTGTCATTTTATATTCTTTTTCTTATATAAGACCCTTAGAATTGTGTAACTTTCAAACTTGAATACCTGCGTCCACCCCCATTGGCCAGTTAACCTTCTCATTTCTTAGGCAGCGAAGCTTCTCTAATGTGGGTTAATGGTCCCAGCTTTCCATCAGCTGGTGTCCCAGGATTACCTATCATTTCTGCTTCCTCATGAACTCAGCACCCTGGCCACGCCTGTTTTCATCATGTCTTCAGATCCTGATGTCGCATTACTAAGTGCCTAATTATTTCAATATTGCCCAGTTAAAATATAAAAGGAGGCTAGGGATTGGTCCAGCTTCTCCTTTTGTATTGGACCCCATCACAAATCACCAATCAACCTAAGAAACGACTGACTGCCCCGTGTCAGGCATCTAGTCCAGATACAGGAGGATCCCACTGCCTGCTTCTTCAACACGGGTTCTGATTGCCATCTCTAACACACACACAGGGCGTCAAAAGCTAAGGCAACAGAGAACCTCAGCTCTGGGGTGAAAGTTGAGAGCCTGCCTGAAACATGGGATGTGCGGGGCTCACTGCATATGTTAGATAAGGATGTGGCAAGAACCCTGCAACATTTACATACATAAGAGGAAGCTCCAGATCCGTAGAAGTTTGGTATCAGCTTAGATTCTCTGAGCCAGTTGCTGGTCTCAGAATCCCTGAATTAGGGAAATCTAAAAAGAGCCTCACACCAGCTCTTCTGTGGAATCCATGGCTTGCGCTGTGCTCCTGACCTGAAAGGAACGGGGAGGATGATGGTTTTTCCCAGAGCAGCCAAATTTACAGAGTGTGCCATTCACTCCTGGGCCCAGAGTCATCGGAAATCAAACCCACTGATAACAGGTGAGACGTTATCAATGATTACTAAATTATCTTTAAGGTAGTTTAGCGGTGGTCTGATTTGCTTCATTACTAAAGATTTAGGCCAAATATATTTTTTGATAATGAAGATACTTAATTACTAGGAAATGTGAGGAAGAGAAGTTTAGAATGCCTCTGTACTAGGCCAGTTCTCACCAGTGTTTAGAACAGGCTCTCTAGACGTGGAACAGAAAGAGAACTCATTTAGCGCCACAAAATACACTCAAGTTTTATAAGGAAAATAGAAAGTTTGTCCTACAGAGGAAATCAATCCCTGTGTGTGTGGGTGGAGAGACAGTTGGGAACATAGGGACACAGCCAAAGAGAGGAAAACACTGCAGCATCAGAAGAGAGGGAGGGAAAGTGGGCAGGAAAACAGCCCATCCATCAGCAATAAAGCCACCGGGGACAGAGGACTTTGGTTGATGGAGAGCTAGGTTACCCTGAAAACTGCAGGGCTACTCCATGTGAGGCAGGGACAGAGAACACAGCATTTCCCTCCCTGCTGGGCTTTTATTTGTCCCAAAATTGAACAATAAAGTTCCACAAAGTTTCATACGTCCTCTCTCTCTCTCTCTTCTTTTTTTTTTTCTCTCTCACCCCCTACTGCTTTCTTCTCTTCTTATGAAAATAATGTTGGGTGAATTAATGGAATGAACTAGAGTACACTATGGTATAGATAGAAGAGAGGGGGAAGAAGAAAGTTTAAAGAGTATGCATTTTTTTCTTTTCTACATCAGTGAAAGAGCAAACAAGTCCATATACACTCAGTGAACACTGACCATGAAAGAGCATTGTGCTCATTCGGGAAAACAATGATAATAAAGATGAACCAATAAAGCCAGTGGTTATGTGTTAGGGTCTGTATCCTCTCACCCAAAATGAGGATCCCAAAATGTTGCCATCTCTCTCCTCTTTTATCTGTCTCTACCCCTCCTTCTGGATCATCTCGCTGTCAGCACACAAACATACTTTCATCTTAAACAAACAAGGAAACAAACCAACCAACAAATTCCCCTTCAACCCACTTCCTATAACCCCCGTTTCTGACCAATTTCTCTGCTCCCTTTAGCAGACATCCTTAAAAGGTCTGTCAGTCCTCACAGTTGTCAGTTCCTCTCCTCCCGTGGTCTCTGAAGCACATCTCCATCAGGTCTTCCCCCCACCAGCCTACAGAAGCTGCTTCTGTGCCCCAGTCCTCAGTATCTGACACAGTCAGTCATCTCACTTGACTTCCAGGATGATCTCCTGGGTTTCCCCATAACTTGCTGGTGACTCATCGGTCTCCTTTGCTGGTTTGCCCTTGTGTCTTGACCAGCAACGGTGGAAGATGTCAGGTCCTCTTTTCTTCTCTGTTGACTCTCATGCCCATGGCCCTGCAATCCACTCACTTGGCTTTAAATACCATCTCCATACTCATCATGCCCCCATTTTTATCTCCAAATGTTGAAGAGACATCTCTAATTCCTCATGTTCAAAACTGAGATACTGAGAGTCTCAAACTTATGTCATCCACAGTCTTTCTTCTTTCAGTTTAAAGAAAGCCTGACCTTCCTAGGATTTGCTCAGACCCAAATCCTAAAAGTCTTCCTTGGCTTCTCTTTTTCAGATTCCTCTTGACTCTACCCTCAATCCACATCCAGAATCTGACCACGTTTCAGGCTCTGAAATCCTGTTACACTGGGTCCTCACCACCGTCTTACCTCAATTTATTGTAACACGTTCCCCTTACGGTCAGTTCTCAACACGGCAGCCCAACTGATCCTTCTGAAATGTAAGTCAGAGCGTGTCTGTCTGCACTGAACACCTTGAAGGGGTTTCTCACGTCACGTGGAGTAAAAGCCAGAGCCTTTGTGACGTCAAGGCCCTGGATGATCTAATTCCCACAACCTCTCCAAACTTCTCCCTGGCCACCCTCACCCGCTCTACTCCAGCCACACCAGAATGGCGCCCTTCTTCCAAAATGCCCAGTGGCTCCCACCTGGGGTTCTTTACTATGACGTGACTGTCCTGTCTTTCTGGATGCTTTTCTCCTAGGTACAGCCAAGGCTAAGTCCTCCCCTCTTTCTGGCTTTGCTTGAAACTCTCCTTCTCAATGAGCTGACCTTGTCCACTGGATCTAAAATTGTACGCTGCCCCTCCAGTGTTCCAGATCTCTTTACATTCTTTCATTTTTTTCTGTAACATTTATGACCTTCTCACATCGTCTGTAATTTACTTAATTAGAATGCTATTGCTCTCTAATTCAAAAAGGTACACACACCCCAATGTTCATAGCAGCAGTATTCACAATAGCCAAGACATGGAAGCAACCTAAATGTCCATGGACAGAGGAATGGATAAAGAAGGTGTGGTACATATGTACGATGGAATATTACTCAGCCATCAAAAAGAATGAAATAATGCCATTTGTAGCAATGTGGATGTACCTAGAGATGATCATACTAAGTGAAGTAAGTCATACAGAGAAAGACAGATATCATATGAGATCACTTACATGTGGAACCTAAAATATGACACAAATGAACTTATTTACAAAACAGAAACAGACTCAGACTTACAAACTTACGGTTACCAAAGAGGAAAGGAGGGGGTGATAAATTAGGAGTTTGGTATTAACGTATGCACAGTACTGTATATAAAATATAAAAAAATAGATAACCAACAAGGACTTACTATACCACACACGGAACTATACTCAATTGCCTGTAATAACTTATAATGGAAAAACTATGAAAAAGAACCTATAAATATATGAGACTGAATCACTTTGCTGTACACCTGAAACCAACACAACATTGTAGATTAACAATACTTCAACAACAACAAAAATTTTTTTTAAAGAATGCTATTGTTTACTGTCTGTGTCCCTTGACCAGAATGTGAGCTCCTTGAAGCACAGACATTTTCATCTGCTTTCTTCACTGATCACTTCTAAGTACTTTGCATACAGCCTGGCACATCATACAATTCAATTTTTAATGACTGAATTAGTGGATTCCGATCTTTGAGGAGCTCACATCCTAGTGGAAGAGAAGGTACAGGCACAATTCATGTGTTCCAAGTGTTTTGATGCAAAGTGATTTCTCTACCAGAAGACATGAGTAAAGAACAACATTGCAGTCAGTGCTTTGGGGAGTTGATTTAGAAGTAGGATGGACGGGTGCGTCGACTTAGAAGATCGGGTTCAGAATGACTCTGAGGTTATTAAGCTAGAGATTTCGGGTAGAGGGTGACACTACCGGCCAATGAGAGGAACTCAGGAGGAGCAGGTTAGCAACTAAGAGAGAGGGGTTTAAAAATAATGTGTCCAGATTTCAAAATGTTGAGTTTGAAAAGACTAAGGGACGTTTGAGGGAGATGCCCAAAGAGCCACTGGAATACAAATCTGAAGCTCAGGAGAGCTGAAAATAGAGATTTTGGTGCCATCAGCAGACGTGTGAGTGCTGAAACCATGGACACGAACGGAGGTGATCGTCTAGGGACAGTGTGGAGAAGGAAACAAGAAATTCAGGGACGGGTTGATGAGGGGAGGGCAGGGAGAATGGAGCAGTAAGCAGGGAGAAAGGAGTGTAAAGACAAAAAGATATCTAGAAGTTGAATCATCTCAGGATGGTTCATGTCTCTGACTTTGCCTCTGTGTCTCTTATACACACACACACACACACACACACACACACACACACACACACACACA
>NW_021703778.1:4349809-4476850 GCF_005190385.1 Monodon monoceros
CACACACACACACACACACACACACACACACACACACACACACACACTCCCTTCCTTTTATGATCAAATGAGGTCCAGAGTCCAAGCACCTAAGGCTGTAAAAGAACACTCCCCTCTTTTGCCTATTCAGCCAATACCTTCTTAACATCTTAGCTAACTCCAGAGTGCCAGATTCTTAGTAGGGACGAGGAAGTAATAATAACAATAACAACTAATCTACGTTAAGGGCCAGTTACTGAGCTAAGATTTTACATAGATTATCTCATCTCATCCTCATAACAACTCTATGTGGGTTTTAAACTTTCTATTGAATATGCAAAAAATTAGATTTAAACACTTGAATAATGGCCAGTGATCAAAGGCTGGAGGCAGTGGCCAAATTGGGATTTAAATCTGAACAGTTGATTGGTCCTTGCTTTGCATTCCATCACAATAAGTTGCTAGGTTTCTCGTTTCCTGATGAGAAAGATTAAGAATCTTATTTAATAAACTTTCTTAGCAGGAAAGTTGGAAGATTGGAAACAAAATTTTAAAATTCACAGTGGGGCTTCCCTGGTGGCGCAGTGGTTAAGAACCCACCTGCCAATGCAGGGGACACGGGTTCGAGCCCTGGTCATGGAAGATCCCACATGCCACGGAGCAGCTAAGCCCGTGTGCCACAACTACTGAGCCTGCGCTCTAGAGTCCGTGAGCCACAACTACTGACACCGTGCACCACAACTACCAAAGCCCACGCGCCTAGAGCCCGTGCTCTGCAACAAGAGAAGCCACTGCAATGAGAAGCCCACGCACCACAACGAAGAGCAGCCCCCGCTCGCTGCAACTAGATAAAACCTGCGCGCAGCAACGAAGACCCAACACAGCCAAAAAAATTTTTTAAAAAAATTCACAGTGAAAGAAGAAGGCTATTGGTAATCAAGAAACCTGAGTGTAAAAAAGAGATTTTAAAACATGAGTAGATTACGAAGGGGCCAGAGTGATATAAATAATCCCAAGTGTTGGAGAGTATTTATTTATTGTATTAGAGACAGAGAAATACACATCTGAAAAGCACTCAAAAAAGAAAGACGGTCTTCATTCCTATCCTGTAGATCATTTCTAACCACATGGCTTTTTCTCTTCTCCTTGTTAAACTCCTAATCCAGATAAATGTTTAGTCATTTTCAATTTATCAGAGAATGTCCAAGTACCTGCACTTAAACCCTCACTACATTTCCAAAAAAGGATCACGTTTCCTGTGCTATGCTGGCTACTTGTGACAGTGGAATCTTCAGATATGTTCTCTACTGGTCTCACGATCTAAGTCTGTTTTTAGAAGGACATTTTTCAGTTTAAATAAATCAAGAGCAATTTAATTTCATCTGTTCTTAAAGATTCCGAGTTTCTTTTTTTCAGGACCCAAACTGCACTCTGTAAGATTTTACCTCTCAAGACTAAATTGCGCTCTGGGTTTATGGACAATCTTAATGTACTAAATTTGTACTAAATTTGTTACTGAATGTCACCACCTTAATGGGGTGAAACACACTGATGGGAAAGCCAGTCATTATAAAATCCTCTATTTTCCAGATCACAAGATGTCTAAAAATAACTCTACTTTTTATGGTATAGAAAATAGAGTAAGCTATACTGCAGTTTCTTGTCAAATATAAACCAATCTAAGAAGTAGATTTATGTAGGTTTGCTAATTTTTAAATCCTTTACTCTCTTCAAGGCCACCTTTTCCACTTTCTGCTTTCTTACTAAACCATAATAGATAACAAAAACTCACTTTTAAAAATCCGCCCCCCCACACCCAAAATGGAAAAGAAAGATACCAGTCATTGCACTCTATCACTCAAATCCGACTGTGAGAGCAGATGAGAAGAGGCTGAGTGACATTTGGTCCTGGTCAACCTGGGTAGGGTGTAGAAGAGGGGGCACATTTGCTGAAAGTCAAGAAACCGAGCTTCATTTCTGGGTTTGTTCTGTAAGTAATTGTGTGACCTTGGTCAAGTAGTAACCATAGGTTTTACAAGGTGCAGAAACAGATTTACTCATCTCTTCAACTATTCATTCAACAACATTTCATCACCTGCTGTACACTAACTACTTTGCTAGCCGTCGGTGATAAGTTTTGGTTGGTTGCTGGCAGATCTGTATCCAAGCATGACTTCTCTGTAGAGCGAGTCTTGTTTCTCAGTCTCTCCTACAATGGCAGATCCCCAAATATCCAAGCTCTACTGCTGGGAAATAGCAAATGGAGTATTAATATATTCCAGTATAAACCTTTCTCTAATAATAAAAATAAATGATAAAATGAATTCTTTACCGCAAGTGTATTTTTTTCTAAAGTTCGATCTTCCCCTCATACTTTGATTTATTTATGCCCAAAATGGATGGCATAAGGAACACAACAGAACATTTTAGGACTCAGAGAACTAATTAAGACTGTTACGCAGGCACTGGCTATATCGCCTCTCATTAAGTTGGAAGTCATTGAGTTTTTCACTTATGATAAATCCAGAATCAGGACACCCTTTGACATAAATCACAGCAATATTTTTTTTGGATCTGTCTCCTAAGGCAAAAGAAACAAAAGGCAAAAATAAACAAATGGGAACTAATTAAACTTGAAAGCTTTTGCACAGCAAAGGAAACCATCAATAAAATGAAAAGATAATCTACTGAATGGGAGAAGGTATTTGCAAATGATATGACCAATAAGGGATTAATATCCAAAATATATAAACAGCTCATACAACTCAATATCAAAAAAGTAAACAAGGTGATTAAAAATGGGCACAAGACCTGAATAGACATTTTCCAAAGAAGAAATACAGACGGCCAACAGGTACATGAAAAGATGCTCAACATCACTAATCATTAGAGAAATGCAAATCAAAGCCACAATGAGGTATCACCTCACACCTGTCAGAATGGCCGTCATCAAAATGTCTAAGAATAACAATTGTTGGCAAGGATGTGGAGAAAAGGGAACACTCCTACACTGTTAGTGGGAATGTAATTGGTGCAGCCACTGTGGAAAACAGTATGGAGTTTCCTCAAATAACTAAAAACAGAACTACCATATGATCCAGCAATTCCACTCCTGGGTATATATCTGAAGAAAACAAAAACACTAATTCGAAAAGATACATGAACCGCAATGTTCATAGCAACATTATTTACAATTGCCAAGATATGGAAGCAACCGAAGTGTCTGTCAACAGACGAATGAATAAAAAATATGTGGTATATACACACAATGGAATATTACTCAGCCACAAACAAGAATGAAATTCTGCCATTTGCAACAATGTGGATGGACCTAGAGGGTATTATGCTTAGTGAAATATGTCAGACAGAGAGAGAAAAATACTCTATGTTGTCACTAATATACAGAATCTAAAAATTACAACAAGCTAGTGAATATAACAAAAGAGAAATAAGACTCACAGATATAGAGAACAAACTAGTGGTTGCCAATGGGGATAGGGAAGTGGAGAGGGGCAAGATAGGGGTAGAGGATTAAGAGGTACAAACTACTATGTATAAAACAAATAAGCAACAAGAATATATTGTACACCACAGGGAAATATAGCCATTAATTTGTGATAGCTTTAAATGAAGTATAATCTATAAAAATATCAAATCACTATGATGTATACCCGAAACTAATATACTATTGTAAATCAATGATACTTTAATAATAAATAAATATATTAATAAATTTTAAAAACAGGGGAATACAAGGAAAAATTCAGAACCAAGGGGAAAATTCCAATGTGAAATTTCTATTGAAAAATAGCTATAGATAACTTGGAGTCATGGACATGTTAAAAAAAAACACAAAAACAAAAAGAAACCCCCCTCCAAAAATAAGTGAGTCAGAAAGGTATATTCTACCCAAGCATTAGAGGAAAACAGGTTGGACTAAGCAATTATTAATGCAAGTTATTAAAGAGAAAAGATACCTAAGCAATTGTATGCATTTAGTCCTGCTTTAAATGGTTTTATAAATATATTATGGTTTCCTAATTGAAGAGTAAAAAAAACCTGAATCCTGTTATGATAGAACCAAGCATAACTGGTTGGAAAACTATGAAGTTCCTTGATTCAGTGAACCAACGCCTTTGGACCAAGATCCCCCTGAACGACAATTGCTCTAACATCAGAAAAGTGAAATAACCAGGAAGAAACAATAGTCCCACTGGGATTCTGATCTTGCAGCTGCAAACCTGAAAAGTATAGTTAAAGATAAAGGCTCCTGTCTCAGGCCTTTGCTTACCTTCTCGATATCAATCTTCTCTCTGACCTCACATCACATGCATTCCTAGAATTACCTGAAAGACCTTTGGGTTAAATTTTGACCATACTTTTGATGCAATTGCAAATGATTAATTTGTTATTCTTTACGTTTTAACCCACTAAATTATTTTGCTGACATGGTTAGTTCAAGCAAGGAATCTTGGTCAGAAGGCACAGAATATCAAGATTATCAGAAATTGGATTGCTGTTCTAACGACTGAGAATGTCTCTATAACTGTACATTAAAACACTGGGCTTAACCATTCACCACATTTTATCTACATGTTCCAGACAAACAATAGGGCAAGACCACACTCAAAAGAAATGTGGAGTGTCACAAATCTACAGGGCTAAACATTTGTGATAAGTGCATGAAGACCAGGATAGGGTCTTTTTCTTATAGCAAGAGAAAGAGTAGGATCCATAGTCATGATCAGGAAGACCACTGACATCATCGTTACTCAAACGTGGGCATATTCACCTCTTCTATAATTACTAGCTTACTAGACCATCCGACTGGAAACTTCTTTAGAGCAGTGATTTGTTCGTTATTATATTCTCAGTGCCTGCATTGACTAGTAAATGCTCCACCAGTGTTGAATAAATGGCATTTTGGGGATATACTTGTGGATTCCATTGGGAGAGCTGTGCTCAATGGTCAAATCCAGAGGAGGAATCTAAAGTTTCCCTTCCTAACATCTTCACGAATTTTTCATTTTCCCTATCAGCAAGTACAGGCCAGGCCAGCAGAGGGCGGTGTGACAGATCACAGAACTCATTTCAGGGAGGACTTTTTAATAAAAGACACCGAGATACTAAGAGTTTGTTGGTATGTGAGACCCCAGCTTATTGTCATTTGTCTACTGCAGAATAGGTAGTGTTCAGTCTTTTTTCTTAAAAATAGTTTTGACACGTGATACCAGTGTGCTTTCATATAAACAGTAGGATGTTCAAGAAAGGGGACCCCCAGTTTCTGGCTGAATGTCAAGTGGAAGGCATCACCTCCCCAAAGTGACCTGGGTTCTTCAAGGCCATGAGATGCACATACAAATGGCCACCACATATTAACGTATTGCAATATGGGTCTTTCACTGAAAGCATTCCCCAGGTTCCAAAGAGAGATTCCATGCTCATAAAAACAGGACCAAAAATAGAGGAAGTTACTTCAAACAATCCTGAATGATTTACTGTGTTTCTGACAAGGGGAAAGACAGAGGACATTTATTTTCCCTGCCATGAACACCAGAACGTATTAACATTATTTTTGGCAACGTGGAAGAAAATGCAAGTCATTGCTGTAGTGCATCCTCAAAACCCTATATGCCCATTCATTTTCTAGAACACGTGCAAGTATTTTGATCATCCTCTTTGGGACAAAGTACCAAAGGTCATTCTGAAAGCAAATATAGACTTAAAGGTATTATTAATTTATAACAACTTCTACTGATTAGACTTAAAAAATTTTTTTACCACCTCATTTTAATAATTATGGAAATGTTAAAAAACCTGACATTGGAGGCAATGTACCTTTTAGAGCACTCCTTAGTACCCTCAATACAATCAACATTTATTTCTTATTTACAATGCGTTATACATTCTGCTAGTCTCATTTGTTCCTGTCTTCAAGGAACTCTGTCTTGTTTCTTAACACCTAGAATAAGTGTATAGAAAACAGAAGTTGAGCTGACGGAGTTCATTGTCACCCTCTTGCTGCCTCAAGCTTTTATTGTCCCTGGCTCTGGACAGGGATGATAAAATTAATAAAATAAGATTAATAAAAAAGTAATTTCAGCAATGTTTATTGATTTCTTACTATAGGGAAGTGCATTAAAGGAGCTTAGAACTTGTCCAGCCTTAGAGAAATTCTGCAAACTTGGGGTCAAAGAATTAGCAGATAACAGAGTCTAAAGTTGCTTCACTACAATATGGAGAGTATACTGTGATGGTTAATTTTATATGTCAACTTGCCTGGGCCACAGGGTGCCCAGATATTTTGTCAAACATCATTCTGGGTGTGTCTGTAAGATTGTTTTTGGATGAGATTGAATCAGTGGACTGAGCAAAGCAGATTGCTCTCCCTAATGTGGGTGGGCCTCATCTAATCAGTTGAAGGCCTGAATAGAACAAAAAGGTGGACCCTCCCATGAATAAGAGGGAACTCTTCCTGCCTGACTGCCTTTGAACAGGGACATTGGGGTTTTTTGTTTTTGTTTTTGTTTTCTTGCTTTCAGACTTGAACTGAAATATCAGTTCTTTTTGAGTCTCAAGCCTGTTAGCCTTTGGACTGGAATTGTATCATTGCCTCTCTGGTGTCTCCAGATCTATCTATCTATCTATCTATCTCAAGTTTATATATATAATTGACCTTTGAACAACACAGATTTGAACTATGTGGGTCCATTTAATATGCAGATTTTTTCCAGTAAATATGTACTACAGTATTACACCATCCACAGTTGGTTGATTCCACAGATGTGGAACTGCAGATCCAGAGGGCCAACAATGAGTTACATATGGATTTTCGACTGTGCAGAGGGTAGCACCCCAACCCCCATGTTGTTCAATGGTCAACTGTAAACGTACATCTTATTGGTTCCGTTTCTCTGGAGAACACTGACTAATGCATATACCCAGGCCAAGACTGGAGGAATTAGGTCATTCACTGCCTATCTAAGAGGAACTCAGCATTCTTGTCTCAGATTGAAATTGAGAAAGGCAATGACTTGGGGCAAATCGGATGGCTTTTTCTTCCCGTATTCACCATAACGAATCTACTTTAATAACTGAGAATGCCATGTACCAAAAATCCCAGTCAATCTCCAGGGTTCATCAATATAAGATCAAGGAGATTTTTCTCTGTTAAAAACTAAAAGGATTTAAAATGTAGCCAATCTGGCTTTGGGGGTTTTGTTTCATTTTGGGTTTTGAACCCACACAGATTTTAATCGATTGATGTTCTTATCATTATGTTTAATGTACAGAGAATTGATAGTTCAAGCAATTAAATGGAAAAGTTGGCAGTCCACAAAATCAGCTAATGTCCCCCAAACTGTCTATGCCCCGACAAATTCAGTTAGGCCCCTAGATCAGCTTGCCTGAAACAGAACTTTGTCTTGACAGCTAAAGAAAATACTGTGTGTGTCCCTGTGTGGTGTGTGCGTGTGTTTGTGTGTGTGTGTGTGTGTGGTGGATCAAAGAAAGTGCTGGAAACTTGTTCTTTGCCCAGTCAGCAGTGTCCAAAGAATAACTGAAGACACAAAGAATTACCTTAGGGTTTACACATACTCAGCCTGTTACTGGAAATTTGGGCTGTAATGTTCTCCCAGTTCTTGATGCTTATTTTAGGTTCTTCTAAAAGAGAAAAATCTTTTTCATTAAAAAAAAAAAATCCGTCCTTGTTTCTGAAAGTTCTAGCTTTCTAAATTTTTACTGAAAGGTCAAGACACTCCAGCAGTAATTTCAGACACTATATTACCTGCCAACAATTTCTAATCTTGAGGAATAATCTGTATGCGAAGGAGGAGGTGTAAGTAGTAATAAGATGAGTTCTGACATCAGACAGACTTGGATTTTAATCCTGCGTCTACTATCTAACTGTGTGCACTTGAGTAGGTTGCTTACCCTGTCTAACCCTCAGTTTCCTCTTCTAGAAAATGGGTTTACAATAGTAACAACCTCACAGTTATTATGAGAAAGAATTGAGACCATGTATCTATGTGCTTAGTATAGAGTGGACGTGTGGTAGGTGTTCAGTAAGTGTTAATGATGATAACAATGTTGTCTGCAAAATAAAACTTACACATAGTAACAGACAACTTTATAAAACATAAGAACGTGTCACTGGATATGGTACTCCCCAGGCTCTCCTTAAGAAGTCACATACCATATTCTCAACTCTACTGTCTCTTATTTAGTATTTTTAATTGACAGATAAATTTAGCTTTGGCATAAACAATAATATTTGTGAATCACAGGTTTAATGTGTTAGGTTTTCTCTAATAAACAACATAAAACTAAAGCTATTAAAATGTTTGTCTGTGTATCACTTAGGACCATCTCATGTCTCCCCAACATTCCATATACAGCATTTTAGGAACAAAGAAATAACAAATAAGGGACTATAAAGAAAAGTAGATAAACATATACCGAGGAAGGCTTTGTGGAGGAGGTGGAATTGAGGAGGGGTTTGAGGATAAAGAAAATCAAATGACTCAGATAAGAAATGATTGTAAATGAATGAACTAATCAATGTATCACCATGTCAACCAGACCTTCATACATCAACAGGGCAAGGGAATAGAACACGCACAGATCCTTGTTAACGTTCTTGACTTGATTTGTGGTCCCATAGCTGATCAGAAACAGACTCCCATTTGCAGAAAACTTACAGACATTTTACTCTTTCTTTTTATGTGGGATCACTGAAAATTAAGAAGAAAAACAAACACCTAATAATTTGTATAAATACTCTGCAATTCTGCCACTTTCTCAAAATGTGTCCTAGGCAAGTTATTTTCTCTCTCTAAGCCTTTGTTTCCTCGTCCATAAAATGGAGACAATACTTGCTTCAGAAGTATTTATTATGTGGGTTAAATGAGGTAATATGTAAGGTGTTTCTCACTGCCCCATTGAGTTCTCAGTAAATGGTGACTATTATTATAATTATTATAACAATCTATCACAGTTGTACCTGTAAGTTTTAACAATTAATTACAAAGAAAAATACAACAGAGGATCCATATCTGGCAAAGGAAAAATTCCTATCGACTGTATGTAAGTACTCGAGGATGAAGGGAAGAAAACTTAGTTGCCTCTGAAAGAATACAATGGTTAATCGTCACGCTTCTGATGCATCCATAAAATATGGCATCGTGTTCACCCTCTTCTCTAGAGGACCTCGGGTACTTTTAAATGGACACCCTGCTTAGAAAATTATATATTATGCAACTGAATGAGTTCATATTTGCTTTGCACCCTGAGGGATTCACTCAGATTTTATAACAGACACTCCATTCATGGATGGAGCAAGATAACGGTTCTCCAGAACCTCTAAGAAGTTGATAAGCCGGCAAGAAATATGGGTGACTCACATGAGCTCAAGGGACACAATTACCATTCCTATTTCAATTTGATAGCTGAGGTGAAAAAGCAGCCTTTTTTTGCTGTGCTTAATTTTCATGAACTACCATAAGCCTGAAAATTCACTGAAAGGGAATTGTCAGAAGCAAGAGAATAAGACCTTAAAATCTGAGAAAATCTACATGTACAAATATGGCTTAATGGGAAAAGAGTATTTTACTAATATGTTAAACACACACACAATCTCTTAGTATTTCCAGAGCTTCCTTCTCTGAAGGACTCAAAATATTTTGTGGAGGAAAAAAAAGCTTTTAAGATTTCTGCAAGATAGATATGAAGACAATACTCCTACTTTGCAAAGGAGAGCAATTATGTGATTTTCTACAATCTTTATTTACCTCCCTCCAGAGTTGACTAGTTTGAGAAATATGTTGCCTATAGCAACTGTTTAAATCTCAGTGATTGAAAACATTCACCAGCATGAGCAAGGGACTGTCACCTGTTTAAATGAGGTTAGGGCAACTTTTGTGGTCTTTCTTCCAATGCAAGAGAGCATCCGGCCTAGGGCTCGGCATCACCTTGTTTGTGAAAGACCTATTCTCCCAGAAATCTTCTTTCCTTTCCTTTTTCTTCTTTCTTCTTTTTAAAACAGCCCCATTCAGCATCTTCCCATGACCACAAATCACTCATTTCTCTAACAGGCGAAGAAAGAGTACACACAGTCAAATCACATCACTATTTCAGGGTGTTTAAAATATCACACAAACAGGGGTCCTCACAGCACCATCAGCTAAGCCTCTTCTTACCCTTCTCAACTAGGGAGGCTTAGTGGCCTTGCAGCAAGTGTCGATGTGAAGGATGAATGGTCCTGACATAGAGCGCTCTTAGTCGTGCCTGAAAATCCTTTTAAAACGTGACCTTCTCACGGACATTCTGGAAATTCTTTTCCTAGCCTTGGCTTTGATGTCACTCCCTGAAATAGCAATGTTTACAGATAGTCCCAGGAAGAGAAAAGGTCTGTGAGCAGGGCCGTGGCATTACGCTATGTAAGTCAACATCACAGGAAAATAATTAGGGACAGAAAACTCACACTGAGTCCTCCGTGCTGATGAGAAGGAGGTGTGTGCTCTCAGCTAAAGGCAATTTTGTGGGTTAGGAGTCACATACATGACTAGTTGTAGGGGTGACCGAGTCCCGAGGCTGAGTTCACCAGCCACAAACAAATTCAGAATGTACTGGAATTGAAGAGTGAGTACAAGAGACCGCACTGACTCCCCCTTCCTTCGTGATTCTTCTACACAGGTGCTCCAAGGTTAGAACCCCTGTGCCAGAGAGTTAATCAGGAACCAATGGGCACAGACCGTTGATCAGTCACCATGCTTTTATGACTGCAGTAGTGCCAAAGGAGGTTAGAAAAGAAGAAAGCAAGACCATTGCCACTGAGAACCATGCATCTTTCCCTGGCAAGATACAAGCCTAATTACAGAAAGACAGGAGAACCCAAGCCCCAAATCCTTTCTTTTTTGTTATGCCCCTAAAAAAAAGTTACTGTTTGGAAATCCCATATTTCCTTTTTCTACAATCTATTTGTGGGATCTCAGATCTAGTTGATTCTCCTGAGCTGGCCATTAGAGGGGGCAGTGGAAATCACACTGAACATCTACCATTCTGCCAAGTTCTGTAAATTAGCTTTATTTTTCTCTCTTTCTCTCTCTCTCATCTATCTATCTATCTATCTATCTATCTACCTATTTATCTATCTATCTATCATCTCTCTCCAAGGTTACATACTATCTCAACATCTCATGTAGAAGGCATTGCTAGGGAAGTTAAGAATTGACTGTATTTTACACAGTCAGTAAGGCATGGAGCTGGGATGGAAAGACATATCTGTTTGACATCACACTGCTTGTTATTTTCACCTGGCCACAAGGGCACCTCTGAGTTTGGTATTCGTGGCTGAGATCCCTCTAGTAAGGGTTCCATAAATTTGCCTGTAGGGTAAAGCCAACGGGGTGGTAATTCCCAGTGAATGAAGGATTGAATGAAGCTTGCACAAAGAAAAGGACAGAGGACCTTAGAGTCTGAGAAAAGACCTGAGGTTTTCCTGCCAGAGCAATACACTGACCCCTGCTCCTTGACTGCTGTCCTCACGGAGAGTCCTTGAAGAACCAAACCATCTTTGTCTCCATTTGCAGAAGTGTCACTCAGTGAACATGGAGAGAGGGGGGATCTTCCCCCCCGACATAGAAATGACATTGCTACTTTATTTCAAAAAGAGTATTTTTATATTAGGCAAGTAAAGGATCCTCAGTTACTCTGACAATGTTGGACTATTGCCCACAAAGAGGTTAGTAGTCTATTCATCAATCTATGGAAGGACTTCTTCTGAGGAGAAAAGTTCTAATAGATGGATAGATAGATAGATAGATAGGTAGATAGATAGATAGGTAGGTAGATAGATAGATAGATAGGTAGATAGATAGATAGATGATAGATAGATAATCAATTGATGGGTAGGTGGCTGGCTGGATAGATGGATAGACTATACAGATAGGCAGGCAGGCAGGTGTGTAGGTAGGTCAATAGATAGGTAGATGAGTATATCAGATAGAACAATAGATGGATAGATGGATGAATATATCAGATAAGTAATTAGATAATGTAGATAGATGTGAATATTTATAATTTTATTTTGGAGAACTTGATTTAACTTTCAAACGCTAAGGTAAATCTCAATCAAAACTTGGCTGATATAATCAGATTTAGGGGGTCCTTGCTATGATTTCATGAAACTTATAAAGATCTCCAATCTGACAATTATCACACTGTGCTATAATTATCTATTTACCTGTGTTACTTGTTGGTACCCAGATCTTCCCCTTTCTGGGATTACTCTTTCTTTTAATATTCAAATAAAATACCTTAAGACAATTTCTTTGTGAAATTGTCTAGTCCATATTCCCAAGAATTCTGTGGCGAACCCAAGTGAAGGATGATTGTTTTCAAGGTCATCTCTTCTTATAATTTCTAACTCCTGATATATTCTCACTATTTATCTTTCTTTGTTCACAGTCCACACAGATTTTCTCAAAGTGTGGCCTCCACCTTACCTCCTATGTTGCTGCTCCTCTGTTAAAGGATAATTTTTAAAAATTAAATTGTGATGCTCATACAAATAGAAAATGAACTGATGCCAAAGATTTTACTTAACTTATTGTTGAGGGAACCAGTAAGATGTTACCACTGCTTCAAATAAGAATATTTGAAAATACGTGCATATATGCTGAAAAAAAATTTTGCAGATCAAAGCAAAAGTGGTCAATACCACACGGCGATAATCAACTGTATGTCCCCACAATTTGCACTTTTGTGAACAAGAATCATTTGCATTGCTGCTGCCATTCTAGCTAGCAGGGTTGTCAAACAGCTCAAAGACAACGGAAGCTGGTGATGACACAGAGGATGCTCTGGACAGTCAGTAATCACTTTTCCCATCACAACATCTTTCAGAATTTTTTAGGATATGTTTTCCTCCAAAGAAAGTTGTTATTTTTAATATATTTTATTGAAGTTTAGGATTATTAAAATCTGAGACAGTAACAGACAATAGCACATCTCAGAAAAGCAGGAGATAACCCGGAGTTGAATATCCAGTCACTTGACATTGAACCCTCAGTCATCTGTAGCAAAGAGACTTTCTCATTGGCCATCTTTCTCCTCAGAGAAAGGCTGTCCTCACCAACCTCAGCTCTTCTCTCCGTCCAGACATTTTCCTTCTTTTATCTGCAAGGAAGCCCTCCCTTCTCTCCCTCCTTCATCCAGACTGACTCTGAAATTTATTCACAGCATCTAAAGGTCTGTTAGATGTTTTCCCACATAGAGACAGGTTTTTGACGTAAGTAGTATTCTGTCCCTCTAGGGCATTCTGTCCAAAACGCTGTCAGCTTTGACAATAAGAGCATTTTTCTTCTGCTCACACAAACGTTTAGGCTCTTTGAGAATATTCTTGAAATTTTCAACACTTAGCCTGCAGTGAGCCTTCGATAAAATCCTGTTCTTTTATAACTTAGGTAAACAAAACCGAAGAAGTTCAATTTGAACTGAGAAGACTTCCTTTCTTTTGAATTCAGAAGCCCTCATCTTCCCACATCAAGATCTGATCTGGCTCACGACTCTTTCTGAGTCTGAGGGTGCACTGTTCTTACTGAGGAGAATTACTCTCAATGGATGTGAAAAGGACCTCTTCTCCTCCAGCTCAAGTACCCTTTCAAGAGTTGGCCTTCCTTGCCTAGCCTGCGGGTGGGTAAAGGCTACACAGGAAACCTGGCTGATGATTTGAAAAATTGACAATCAGTAGGCTAATGAATAACTCAAATTCACTGTGTCTTGTTCTTTAAATCATGGCTGTTTGATGACTTTCCAGAATGTAATGTGCTAAACACTCACGCTTTCTATTTTTGTGAAAAAAAAAAAGAAACAAAAAACAAACAAAAAACTCACTTAGGAAAAGATAAATTTGCTTACAAGACAACTGCAGCAAATACAGAGACATCCTTGATAAGAAGGCCAAATGAAGGCCTGGTAAGAAGAAGAGGCACTGGGAACCAAAGACTGTATTTGCTTCTAGGATACAAAAGTGTGCACCTTCTTTTTTTTTAGTTTGTGTGTGTGTGTGTGTGTGTGTGTGTGTGTGTGTTGCAAACTCTAACATCTCGGGGTGAGGACTGCAGACAGGAAAATTAAGTGTGTAAAGTGGGGCTGGGGGAAGGTATTTGGACCAGATGGTATAAGTTCCGGGATGATGGCATTATAATTTGAAGGGCAAATGCCTCCTGAAAAGTCTATGGCTTGTACTTGGCAACAGTTGACATGGTTTATGATTTAGGACTAAACATTTCATGGATTCTCTAGGTTTTCACAACCTTTCTGAAGGGAGAAAAGGAAAGGGGTCCTATAGCCTACGAATTCTCACTTATATTTGATCCTCACAATTAGGCAGCATTCTTATCTTAAATTTGTGGATAATAAGAAGTTAACTCAGAAGAGTTAACTGGGTTTGTCCAAGGTCAGTCTACAAAGATGCCAGGTTGGGATGCAGGTTCGTATGACTCTGAACCACATCTTCTCATTCTATTTTCTATTATATGCTGCAGCTAGATGGGTCCAAAAAGATGCGATCTTAAAAGTGCTCAGAGATTCAGAAAACATCGTGTCACAGGGCCTGTGGACCATAACGTAGGGAGAAGGAAAAACAGGAAGTCATCATTAACAGTTCTTATAGTCAGTCACTGTAAGTGGTTTTCTATTTAGCTTCCTTTCACTTATTTTAACGAGATGACCTAATCTCTACTCCCATTGTCATCCCAGCCCAAGCCCCGCTCGCTAGAGGCCTGAATCGCTAAAGCCACTTCTCCATGGGATGTGACCCAACCCAGGCCACCAACACACATCGCCTGCCTCAGATCGCCGGCCTCCCCTCTTCATATATTACCCCAGCGTTGTTCATAAAAATGTACAACTAAATGCTGAGTGGTAATAGATCATGACTGTATTTTACTCACCTTTAAATGAAGGTTAAAGGACAAGTCAGGGAACTCTCTTAGGATATCACGTTAAATTCGAATGAAGACATTTTCGTTTGCCCCTTCCCAACTTCATACATTTCCAAACCAGTCATCCAGCCTGAAATCTGCATATGCATCGAGTCAGAATCCTATCATTTGGGGGAAAATTCCATTATGGCAGTTGATGTACAACTGCTCCTTTCTACATAAAACCTTTGTTTTTATTACTGTGTAATTTCTAAAGCTATTATATTTTGCGAAGCCCACCCCCAGAACACAGCCTGGGCACAGCTGATGACTAAAGCAAGAGAGACGTGGAGACCAGCATCTTCTGAGATATTTGGAGATCAGGTCACTAGGCCAAGCACCCCCAGTCTTTTCTGCAATGATGGCCCTTTATCTACTGGTTCTCCCAATCTGCTCAGAAAGGGAGCTTTGAACTCTTGCCTTGGGCACGCTTCCCAGGAGTTCCAAATATCTCCCCCGGCCATGGGCCAACACACGGCAGCTCAAGGATGAGGTTGGGCTGTGTTTGTTTGAAGTGTTCTGTGAACTCCGGCTCCGCATTCTGGGTCGCCCACCATGAGCCGAGCTCTCTTTCCAGCCAATTGGAGGTCTTCTTCCTGAGAGCAGTTTTGGCCAACGAATCGGAGCTCAGGTTCCAAGGCTGTCTTTACCTTCCTTCATATTCAATAGTTACTGAAAGTTCCAGAGCAAGTAACAGCTGGGTTTCCACATTAAATTAAGTGCCTGTGATAAGCTGTCCCACTCCGTGGTGAAACATTTCCTTTAAAAACAGAACGTATCCTTCAGGCCACGATCAGCAAAGGCTACACTTTGAAACTAATATACAGTCTCAGCCAAAAACAAGGTGGGACTAGGGCCCCCCACTAACAGTACTGGCTTGACAGGAACTGACATGTGAAAAAATATTAAAATGTTTTAGAAAAGGATAAACAACAAGGTCCTACTGTATAGCACAGGGAACTATATTCAATATCCTGTGATAAACCATAATGGAAAAGAATATGAAAAGGAATTTATCTATATGTACAACTGAGTCACTTTGCTGTACAGCAGAAATTAAACACTACATTGTAAATCAACTATACCTCAATAAAATTTAAAAAATATATAAATGTGCAATGTGAAACTGAATAATATTATTTGAGACATATTGCTATTAAAATCTTAGTCTATCAATGACTTGCCTTTTATGGCATTTTTAAAAACAGTTACTCGTTACGGTTTGACCAACTTGCAAAAGTAAGGCATCTACTTCCTGCCCCTATTTAGTCCCAAAGGAGGTCAAGCTGCCCACGAGGTTCTCCCGAGTGAAAAATAGGTTCCCTAGACCCCCTACCACCTCCATATTTGTTTGGATCAACAAGCTCACCTTTCAATCTGCAAACAACCTGTGGGGAGAATAGACATAGCAGACGTTTTGCACACAGCGTCCACAGAGCTAACACGCTCAGCGAATTCGGTTGCCCTGAGGAAAAGGAGGTGATAATGGGAGGGACTCTTGACACAGAACGTCTGGGAGGGGGCCGCCCCCTGAGGCTCTGACTAGTGCAAAGGAATCAGCACACTTCCTCACAAGGAGCTTCTGGGATGGAGAGAGAAAGGCATAAGGAGGCAGAAGGGGGAGGTGGAGCCCTTTCAGGGCAAAGCCTGTCTTCCTTGACGTCTCCCTAGGTCCCTGGTGGCTGCCATGTTTCCCCCTTAACAGCCCCAGGAAGACAGCCTCCCGATTGTTTTCTATAAGCAGAGAAGTTATTCTTTAAGTTTCAATGGCTGACACAGAGCTTCCCAAAGTTCACCAAGAAGGTAACTCTCAAGCAAAGTAGAGTGAAGGATGTGCCACGTGGTTGCCGGGGGAATGAGCTTTCCAGGCGAGGTGGGTTTTACTAAAGCAACTGGATGTTCATCTCCAACCAAACACTGCTTTGTGTCTGGTCATAGCAGAAATAGGGTAAACTTGGATTCAGAAGTTGATCTGCCCAAACGTTTATCATCCCTGGAGGGAACAAGTGTTCAGACGGATATGAAGAATGCAGAGATCGGGTTCGAGAAGGAAGGTCGGACCTTGAAGAGCCCAGGATGTGACGGTCAGGGTGTGGGTGTCTATTCTGAGTGAGATGGGAAGCATTGGAGGGTTTTGAGCAGAGGAGTGTCCTGCTCTGACATGGACTTCAAGAAGTTCCTCCTGTTGTGTTGATGACAGTCTTTCAGTAAGAACTTGGGAGGAATTGCTTTTACTCTATTAAAACCCAAATCAGCTCACAGTATCCAAGCAAGATGTTGTTCTTTAGCTACTGCAAGAATGTGTATTTCAAAAGCACCCAAACTAAGTACCAATCATGTTATATACTGTGAATATTTGAATATCTACGTTTCTATCAATTGACTAAGTAAGGTATTGGGGATATTAAACCTAGTTTGTCATTATATAAACCTGGATAATAATCTGGTCCCATTTTCCTTATTCATCAACAGAGGCATTTGAACTAGTGTATTCATTCTTTACTTTTATCACATGTTTATAGATAAATATGGTGGAAAAAGAACTATGGTGGGAAAAGATCACACTTCTCTTCAAGGAGATCATATGCTACTAGTGAGAGACCAGAACAAGTCTGAAGAAGGAAGGCATGGGCTTTGTTTGCTTTTCATGCATAGAACTGAGGGTTTTTAAAATTCTTTTGGAAAGGAACTACAAAATAGGAAGACATGGGAGATTCAGGGGAGAAAGAAGAAAATCTGTAGATTGTACTCGATAACAAGGAGGGGGCTTGGTCCCCCTGAGGCCAGAGAGGAAGGGGCATTCCTTTGTGATAAAAGGTTTAATAAAAATACATGAAGATCATAGGTTTTCAGGTTGGAAGGTAAGATAATGGTCATAAGAAAAAGCTTCAGTTTTCCCTCAGAAGAAGGTAAAGTCACTGGTTAAGAGAGGGGAGGATCCTGTGGGATAGAAAGATTGAGGAAAGCAAGGAAGGCTTGAAATAGCCACTGTGGAGAAAGGACAGTGAGAGCCTGGGGGTTAATGCCTAGTTGTGCCAGTCTGTACTTTGTGATGTTTTTTCCAGAGGGCAGGAATGAGTGGAGAACACAATCTAGTGGGTTCAAAGTTGAGGAGACCGCTGCCAAGCATGATATGAAGACCGTGGAAGCAGGGGCTGGAGGAGATGGGGAAAGAGTATTTGACATGAAGAAGAATTTGTTCTTGTCTGAATAGGGATGTAAGAGAGGACCTGAGGAGGTGAAGGTAGCAGTGGCAGTTGGGGTCAGGGAGGGGAAGGGACCAGGTACCTTGACGAGACAGGGGCAGGTGTAGCGGGATCAGGGTGAGGGATCCGGGATGGGGGCCAGGTATAGAGACCACAAAGTTTGGAGCTCAGGTTTTATAAAGGAGGCAGATGGAGTGGCATGTTATCTGGCGTGTGATGAGGTGGAATGTGAGAGAAGGAGGAGGTTATTGGAATTCAGGTGGTACAAGAACCGAGAGCTTAGGGTGTAGGATGTATGGATGCTGATGTGGGGATTGAAGGTCACTGGGATTTCGGCAGCGTTGGGGGAAGAGGTCCTTGTAGCCCTAACATCATATTATTTGGATTTAGTATAAAAGGAACCAACAATTAAGTCAGTGGTGTCTTTTAGTGAAGTTCAGTGAATAATACTGGATAACAGTTGGCTAAGGATGTCTTTATTTTATTAAAGCAACTCAATGTTCACCTCCAATCAGATACTGTTGTGTGTCACGTCATAGTGGGAATAGGGTAAACTCTGGTTCAGAAATTGATCCGACCAGCCATTTATCAGCTGTGTGGCTTAACTTCTCCAAGAATCTTTCCTTATTTGTGAAGTCAGAGTAGTAATACTGGCCACTAAGATTGTTGAGGTTTTCACATACTGGGACACAGATGAAATGGATGCCTAAGATGACTCGCCTGGTAGAGCCTTGTTCCTTCCCACCCCTGCCCGTCCTGCCCTGGGTCCACATGGGAGCTACTGCATTGAGACAAAATGCCCCTTTCCCTGGTCCCAGTTGATTAGTTTCAGGTGAAACCAACATGTACCCGCCAACACTTTGCACTCAAACCAGAATGAGTGGGGTCTGTCTTCCTCCCATGGCTGAAATCCTGGGGTGAAAAATACAAAAGGTGTGAGTTTTTGGAGCGAAACAGAGCTGATCTGCAGAGAGGCGCCAGGGAATCTCCTCTTTTGCCTCAATGGCAGAGGTGTGCCAGCAGATACGGTGTGTGAACATCCACGGCAGAGTACCTGACAGAGTTTGCAGGGTCCACAACTGCTTTTATTTTTTTTCAAGGTGTTTTGTAGGATAGAGGTTAGGAGTCAAAAGTAATCTACGTGATTTATGAGACACCGCTCTGGAGTATGTGCACGGGTGCATGAGAGAGAGACAGAGACAGCAGGGGAGGAATTGGGAAGCTGGCAGAGGAGAGAGGGGAGGATATGAGACATAACCTCTGAGAAGAGTCCCAGCTAAAGAACCAACTTATCTTTAGTCAATAACACCCCCGCAAACAACCAGAACCTGCTTCCTGTCTCCACCCGGTACTTCAAGCCCAAGCTGGAAATACTCCTGGGAAGAGGCAACAATAACGTCAGATTATCTTAAAACGACAAGGAAATGAGTGAAGAAACAGCGATCCGGAGGTGGAGCCCAGCCACAAGGAGCCAGAAAGCGGAGGAGGGTGACTGTTCTGCTGAAAAGTGGACCTTCTAATTCAAAACGCTTAGTCACCAGACTGAGCACAGATAACGAGAGCGGGAGGAAGGGCTGGGGAGTGTGGGGAAACATCTCAGAAAGCTCTCGACAAACTCGCAGTCTTCTGGAAGCTTCGGAAAACCAACTCAGGGGATAAAGCAAACAGCTCCATGGGGGATTTCACAGGGCAAAGCTAGCTAACACCCATCGGACAGAGGCTCTGAACAGTGGAGATGGGTCAGAGAGCATCTTCTATCACTGGCCATGGTTATATCCGATCCTCGAATAATCTGTAAAATGTGGCTCCATTTGGATAATCACCATTTCGTGCCTAAATGGCCTGGTTAAAAAATCGGCTCCAACATGGGGAGGGGGAAGGGTGAGCTGGGACGAAGTGAGAGAGAGGCATGGACATATATACACTACCAAACGTAAAATAGATAGCTAGTGGGAAGCAGCCGCATAGCACAGGGAGATCAGCTCCGTGCTTTGTGACCACCTAGAGGGGTGGGACAGGGAGGGTGGGAGGGAGACGCAAGAGGGAGGAGATATGGGGATATATGTATACGTAGAGCTGATTCACTTTGTTATACAGCAGGAACTAACACAACATTGCAAAGCAATAATACTCCAATAAAGATGTTTAAAAAAAAATCGGCTCCACTATTTCACTCAGTCTAAGGTCCCTTAGAGCTCTAACCACAAGCTTAAGAAAAACGACATTCATTTTTTTCAATGTCTCTGTAGGGGATGAGTAAACACAGAAACTGATGTGGGTGCTCAAACCACCTGTTAACACTAGGTTATAAGCACTCAGATGAGTCAATTCTTGTTTTAACTTTATACCTTATCATCAAAATGAAGATACAAACTTTTTAAAAGGTTTATCGAGAAATGAATAGATCCCTGAGAAGGTGTCACCAAGCCCCTGCAGATCTGTGGACCCCAGTGTTCGGTAGACGGAGCCATGTCAGGCAAGGTGATCTGACCATTTCTTCCTGGCTCTACGAAGGGTGAACTCGGTGGGTGAGGGGGAGACCGGAGACCACGTCTTCAGTAGCCATGGAAATAGTTGAGGCAGAAGGTGAAAGGAGTGAAAGACGGGAAGGGGAGGAAAGAAAAGGAGGGGGGGACAACTTTGAGGGAAGGAAGGGAGGAAGGCTCAATGGATCCTCATGGCCACTAGAGGGAGAAAACAGAGGGAAGTCAACAGTGTCTCTAACTAGAAAACACGCAAGGCATCCATACTTAGGTTTCAAGTATCCCAGTCAGGACGCTCTTCTGTGGAGACAAGCTTCTGCGCACAAGTGATTCAACAAAACTCTACAGAAGGAACACTTAGTCCCGTGTCAAGCGGGATTTGCGATTAGAAGCCTTGGGCCCTCTTCTCAACTCTGCTAAGTGTGGAAACTGGAGGGCACGATCCCACAGGTAGCTGTTTCCTGGTCTGAAAAGCGGTGGGCGGGTGGGTGAGTGGACAAAATGCTCAAAGAAAATCCCAGAGCAGCCTGACAGAAAGACCCAGAAAAAAAAAAAAAAGGTACCAGACAAAAATTAAGTCAGGAAATCCCTCTGTAAATGGTCTGACCTCAAACGAACCTAGCCTTGAGCAGAGCAAAAGATGCAGTCAGAGATAAGGTTTTGGAAAGTGATTTCCAATCATTGCTCTGTTCTCTGCCGAGGGGAGTAGGCAGCTTGGCTTTGAGGAGAAATGGCCATTTAACCGCCTATTGCTCAGGGCAACCGGTTTAATTCGAAGAGAGCCTGCCTGTGGTTGACTGCTTAAGAAAAGTCAAGTTTATTTGCAAGAGATTTGAGATCGGATTATAATAGGGGTGTAGAAAGATATCAAGCAGTTAGGAAAACAAGAGCAGATTTTAGATATGTTTAGCAAGTTACGAAAAGTCTATTACATAAAGCCTGAGTTCTTGTGAGAATTTGCTTGCAAGCTATTGGATAACTTCTAAGAAAAATATTAACCGAAGGCACAGAAATAACTAAACAAATCTGGTGAATGAATTTTTCACACACGGAGCAGATGTCACTCCATAAAATCCAATCCAAAACACTTGATCAAAAGGCTCCTTCTCAGACAAGGTTAGAAGTAAGTCAGACACAGGTGTTTGGACTACATATCCGTTGGTGCCACGGACAGTTGAAGCAGACTTTGGAAATTCCACTGAATCCCTCAAATCCCTAATTTTATATATACTTTTTTACAGTGATATATTATTGGGAATGAGTATAGTCACTATCATTTTGTTGGTTTACTTTCCTTTTGAAGAAAATAAGCAACTGGTAAAACTTTCAAAGACATGCATTTTCAACCCAAGTAACATCTCAAAATGAATTGTTTCTTGAACAGAGCATCCTTCTGGTGAGTTCTCGTTGGCTACATCTGCTGTTTGACAAGGGTCATTACTGAGTCACAGACTGACTCTGATTTCAGATTGTCCTCTGACCTTGAAGCCATTGAAGGGAATCAGAATATGCCCTCCCCAAATATGCCACTTTGGCATAAAGATTATTTTGAGCTGAAGACAATTCATAATCAACGGATGCAAGAAGAATTCCCTGACCTTCCCTTCTCTGCCAAAAAGGAGGGTATTAATTTCCATGTGTGAAGGTGTCCCCCTCTCTCTTCCTTACCTTTCTCTGTAGCATAAAGAGAATATCAACTCATATCACTGGAGACAGGGGAGTCAACACCCCCCTAAAATAACCCTTACCTTCCATTAGTTCTCCCATATATTTTTCCAAGTTACTTCCCCGTGATTTGTCATCCCTCGAAGCCCAGCTCCCTGCCCTTTCTGTTAAAGGGGTATATAAGTCCCTGAGTCTAACCACTTCTTTGAATTTCACTTCTTTTCTATGAACTTTTGTGCACATAAATATTAATGAAAATTGTGTGCCTTTTCTCCTGCTAATCTGTCTTTTGTTAGCTTAATTTGCAGGCCCCCAGGTACTCACTGTAAGAGGATAAAGATTTTCCTACCTGACCTTATTATATTTTTTCATATTTCTCTTTATATCTGTCAAAGAAATATTTCTCCTGGCTATATTCACTTTATTTCTTATCTTTTCTCTCCTCTGTTAACATTTCAAAGTATAGTATAAAAGAAAGAAACTTCTACCTTGACCACATGGGACTCTTTTTAAAGGCTTTTCATTCCTGTTAATGTCTCAGCCCCAAAAATAAACTCCAGAGGTTTCCACTTTTCAGCCCCTGCCTTTATTAATTACTCCATTTTCTATACTCAGGGACTGTAAGAACATTTTCATCCTTTTATTAATTTTGTCTGTTATTCTGTCAATTTTCACTGTCTTAGAGTATTTTTGATTATAGATTTGGCAAAGTAATTTTCTTCTTTCCAAAGATTACCCCAAACTCTCATCTTTGTTCAGGGTAACAAAACTCTACCCTTGACCAAACTTTGGTCGGGTTGCTTTGAACACTCTTTTCAAGAAGGACTCAACTCTTGGACTCCTGTGTCTATCTTGGCATTGCCCAATTTTACCAAAAGCCCTGCTAAGCCAGGTAAGAGAATTCTCCCACCCTCCATATCTGATCACTTTGATATCTGATTAAATTCCTCACCCATCCCCAGATGATGTCTGATCACCCCGGCCTGACTGCAGCAAGAATGTCAGGTTGGTTTAACCAGCATCCCCTTCATCCTGGATGTTTTCTCTTTGTAATGTTCCGTCCGCAGACCCCCACCCTGCTCCTTGTCTATAAATATCCACTTGTTCTTGCTGTCTTCAGAACCGAGCCCAGTTCTAGGCTGCGGTCTCTCATCCTCTCGTGCAATAGCCCCTGAATAAAATCTGTTCTTAACCACTTTACTGTCGGACTCTGATTTTTCTTTCACAAGTTGTATAGGGACCAGTATCTCAAAAAGGACCTCTTGCAAAGGAGCCTCCTTTTATTTGTCACTCGCTTTGCCCTGCCAGAGTGTCATTTAAGAAAAACTAAAAACATGACTCTCAATCCTCTCCATTATCCATCTGCTTAGAATCACTAGAAAGACCATAAAACCAAATCCTTCCTTGCTGCAACCAAGTGGAAATGACTTAGTGGCCTTGCATGAACTAGAACCAAAACCAAACATATACATACTAAAAAGAACCCCGAACAGTAGAGAGGACAAAAGAACCTAAAGAAGCCGAGAGTCAGCAAAGTTCAAGCTCTACTGCTTTTTGTCATTCACACTGGGAGCCAAGAAAAGACAAGCCTGGGTTTATGTAGCCTATGAGTTTCACGTCTCAAGCAATGCACTGTACCGGGCTTCCAGGTGAGTCCACAGGAGTGTTGCACGGCAGCCTCCAAAATTTCTAAAGTATAGCTTTTTAATGTTAAAAATATGCATCTCATGCATAAGTCAAAAATGAGCATGTGTCCAAGATTTTAACCAACTTGGTAATTAATGAAGGAACCAGTAAGACACTAAGACTAGTTCAAAAGACACTTTGGATGGATGGATGGATGGATGGATGGATGGATGGATGGATAGATAGATAGATAGATGTAAACAGTTGGTTAAGAATGGTAAAATTTGTTAATAGATGCAAAGCAGGTTAATATCTTATGGGGCAATTAAATATAATCTTTGAGATTATCTTTTATATCTTTATTGTAGAAATGAATTATTTCTCTAGTGAAACAAAATTTATTTGCCTTGTTGTGGGCAAGAATCAACTGCATTGCTATCAGTTTTTGCACGATAACTTCTTCTATCTCTTAGATATAAAATTACCTAGATATAAAAGTCAACCAGAGGTGCACAGCCCTATAGAACTAGATAATCTCCAAAGGGGTTTCCAGCCCTTTGCTGAAAGGACACTCTAACCATGTTCCCCCATTTCCAAATCTGGGACAATTTCTCCTGACTTCCTTTGGAATTTTATTTATCTTCCCTCCCTTTCTCTCTCCCTTCACTATTTCTTTCCTTCCTTCCTTTTCATATATTTATTGATCATTTATTGTATTCTAGATCAGCACTGACCAATAGAACTTTTTTTTTTTGATGTGGACCATTTTTAAAGTCTTTATTGAATTTGTTACAATATTGCTTCTGTTTTATGCTTTGGTTTTTTGGCTGCGAGGCCTGTGGGATCCTTAGCTCCCTGACCAGGGATCGAACCCGCCCCCCCTGCATTGGAAGGCGAAGTCTTAACCACTGGACCGCCAGGGAAGTCCCAGAACTTTCAATGATGACAGAAAGTCCTATGTCCCTGCTTTCCAGTACGGTAGCCACTAACTACTCATGGCAATTAAATAGTTGAAATTTGGCCAGGAGGACTAAAGAGTTTTTAACTGATTTAATTTTGACTAGTTAAAATCTAAATAGCCACATGTGACACTGGGGACCATCATGGGAGGCACAGTTCTGACGCTGTGTGCGATTCATCAATATGTGAGGTTCCATGTCCCTCGCCTCCCATCCCTCCTGCCCTCTAAGGTTTATGTGCTCACAGAGAATTTAAGGCAGGTATGAATGCACTGTTCTAGAAGGCACTTGATGCTCTGTGGTCTCGGAGAGGAGACTACGGCTCGCTGGTCTGGTCTGTAAAGGCTTTAGACAACAGTGGATGAAACTTCGACTTGCCAAGTTGTCAGAGAAAGACCTTCCAGGAGGAGGGGACAGGATGGCCAAAGTCAGGAGGTAGGTAGATGTTTAGGGACTGAGGAGTCATCCTGGCAGGCCACCGCCCAAAGCTCAAGTAGGCAAGCTGGGAAATCTCAAACTTTCTAGGAAGGAAAGGGGCTTGGAAACAGCCTGTGAGGTCCTCTGAAATCACTGAGGATCTCAGGACATTCTCCTATAAAAGTTCTGGGAAATCACTAAACGCCTGGGGGCAGGGGTGGGCATGGACAGGACCAGATCTTTATTATTAAAAAGCTCCATAAAGACAGCACGGAAGATGGATTGGAAGGCAGGAGACACCGACGTGCAGGAGACGGGTTGGAAGGCTGTTAAAAATCATCAACGTGTCACACGGAGTGGAGTAAGTCAGAAAGAGAAAAACAAATACCGTATGCTAGCACATATATATGGAAACAAAAAAAAAATGATTCTGAAGAACCTAGGGGCAGGACAGGAATAAAGATGCAGACGTAGAGAATGGACTTGAGGATATGGGGAAGGGGAAGGATAAGCTGGGATGAAGTGAGAGAGTGGCATGGACATACATACACTACCAAACATAAAATAGATAGCTAGTGGGAAGCAGCCGCATAGCACAGGGACATCAGCTCGGTGCTTTGTGACCCCCTAGAGGGGTGGGATAGGGAGGGTGGGAGGGAGACGCAAGAGGGAGGGGATATGGGGATTTATGTATACATATAGCTGATTCACTTTGTTATACAGCAGAAAATAACACAGCATTGTAAAGGAGTTATACTCCAATAAAGATGCTAAAAAAAATATCATCGACGTGAGAGGTAATAGGGTCTGCATCAGAAGGATGGTAACCAATGAGGTGGGATACATCCATCTGACGTTGCTATAGCCCAGGAAGGGGCTTATTTTTTATAAATATAAATTATATTTATATAAGTATATGTATGTCTCTGTGTGTGTGTATATATATATATATATACATATACACATTTGTATAATATAATATATAGTTACATATATATTTATATATTTATGTATATTTTATATTCATGTATATTTATATATTTATGTATATAATACAAATATTTATATTATATTATAATATATTTATGTATAAATAATATATATTTATGTATATTTATAGACATATAAAGAATGTATTATATATATATATTTGGAATAACACATTTCTTCAAGTGCTTTTTGAACAGAATGACTATTGGGGGTGTACTTAGACATGACAACCCTGGCTCTGACCGTAAACAAGTAAGAGGAAGAATTACTTTAGGTTCTAAAGCCAGCTTTGTGAATCTCTATGAGATTCTCAGGGCAGGCTTTTGATGACATATACAGGGTCAACCCTGGACAAAATTGTTACATATTAAACATTTTAGAGTATTCGGCATTCCTTTTCCCTAACTATCCTGCATAACTAACGTGGGTTTAATTTATTAACTCATTATGTACCTGGCACTTCTTTAGGGTCTTTAAATATTTTTAGTTTTGTTAGTTTGTGTTCGTTTTCTAGAGCCGGTGTAACAAATTACCACCAGTTCAAAGGCTTTAAAACAACACAAATGTATTATATTACAGTTATGAAGGTTAGAAATCTGACACAGTTCTCGTGGGGCTACTATCAAGGTACCAGCAGGGCTGTGTCTCTTTCTGGAAGCTCTGGGGGGATCCATTGCTTTGCCTTTTCCAGCTGCTCGAGGCTGCCAGCATTCCTTGGCCCTTTGCCCCTTCCTTCATTGTAAAGAGAGCAATGGTAGGTCAAGTTCTTCTCCCAATACTTCACATCACTTTGACCTTCTCTTCCGCCTCCTTCTTCCACTTCTAAGGATCCCTCTGAGTACAGTGGACCCACACAGATAATCCCGGATCATCTCCCTATTTCAATAATCTCCCTGATTTGCAACCTTAATTCCATCTGCAACCTAATTCTCCTTTGCCATCTCCCCACCTCAAGGTCCTTAAAGGTAATCAACTGCAAAGTCCCTTTCAACACATAAGGTGACACATTCACAGATTCCTGGGATTAGGATGTGGGCATCTTTGGGGGACATTATTCTGCTTGCTACAAATGTATTATTTCCTTTGATTCTCACCACACTGTTAGTATGATTATCCCCATTCTACAGAATCTCATTGCACTATTACAGCGATTCTTCTGTGTTGTGGATAATGAACGTAATGCTTAGGGAACTTGAAGGCAGCAACCTGTAGCACACACAGCTTGCACAGTGGCAGTGCTAGGACTGGAACCCATGTCTGTCTCTCATGCTTAACCTCTTCACCACTAAACCACACTAATTCTCACAAATGTCACTTTCTCCTGATTACTCCTTTTCTCCCTCAGAGTTTTATTCTCTCTAACCTACCCCAGAAAAGCATTACACCTGGAAGGTATGTCAAACTTGTTGCATTTTTAAAGCATCATGCTTCAAATGATACCTTTCTAGGGGTACTTGCTTTTGCCAACTTGAAGGTCTAGGAACGAAGGTCAGAAATTGGTGGAGAAACTAGCAAATTCAGAAGGGATATTTTGAGCTTGGGGCTTTCTCAGCACTTCTGGGCTATAGACGATTGTCTGCTTTGCTTCCTGAGAGGAGAGCCTGGATCCCATGCAAAGGCTGCTTGAGAAGAAGGGGTGATAAGATTTTGAGAGTGATTTAGAATAAATTCAGATGGCGCCTTTCTGCCCTTCTCCTCCTGGGAGCCATCCACTTACAGTATCAAAAGACAAACTGGCCACATATATTCAACATCAGTTCCCTTTTTAAAAAAAATTAAGTTTATTTTTAAAAAAGAGAGAAAAGCTAAAATGCTAGGATGAATCACATTATCAGACATCTGCTCAGAGATTAGATGAGCTCATTATGGAAATTCAAGAGTATGAGGCACATTTGGAAACTCATTTCTGAAAAGGTACAGTCCTGTTACTAAGGTAAAAAGGTATCGTGCTATAGTCCTTTTTTTTTTCTTTTGCCTTGACCTCCTTCATCAGCTAAAAGTACAACCAATCCAGATGGGTTCTGCTGGGTAGCATTTGGTCTTTTGATGTGAAAGCTGGTTGGGCAGGTGTGTTGAACTTGGGAGATTTAATTGAGCTGTACACGTATGATCTGTGTGCTTTCTGTGTGTTGTACGCTAATCAATAAAAAAGACACTAATGACAGAGTGAGAACGAGGGAACAATCTCAATAAAGGACGCAGGACTGCTGGGGAGCAGAGTCTGATTTATCCTGAAGTTATGAGGCTCAGTTCCTGGGCCCCTCACCACCCCTCTGGGTTCCAATCAATGTCAGGGGTAGCTGGGAGCAGTTGAGTTTTCTAGGTGGGAGGGGAAGCCAGATTGCAATTGGAAATTTCTTAAAGGAAGAGATAAGGAATTAATTATTAAGAATCCAGTGATTGCTTTCTTTATTTAAACACATATTCAATTTTTGATTTTAAAAAGCAAACCGTGCTTTGTGACCATCTGGCGGGGTGGGATAGGGAGGGTGGGAGGGAGGGAGACGCAAGAGGGAAGAGATATGGGAACATATGTATATGTATAACTGATTCACTTTGTTATGAAGCAGAAACTAACACACCATTGTAAAGCAATTATACCCCAATAAAGAAGTTAAAAAAAAAAAAAAAAAAAAGCAAACCAACAGGACTTCCCAGGTGGCACAATGGTTAAGAATCTGCCTGCCGATGCAGGAGACACATGTTCGAGCCCTGGTCCAGGAAGATCTCACATGCCACAGAGCAACTAAGCCCGTGAGCCACAACTACTGAGCCTGCGCTCTAGAGCCCGTGAGCCACAACTACTGAGCCTGCATGCCACAACTACTGAAGCCCGCGCGCCTAGAGCCCGTGCTCCGCAACAAGAGAAGCCACCGCAATGAGAAGCCCATGCACCGCAATGAAGAGCAGCCCCCGGTCGCCGCAACTAGAGAAAGCCCGTGCGCAGCAACGAAGACCCAATGCGGCCAAACATAAATAAATAAATTTATCTATATATTTTTTAAAAAGCAAACCAACAAAAACAAATGAACTCACCACTTGCCTTTGTAGAAATCACAGTGCTGTGACAGGAGCAGCCCTGCATGGAGAAGGAGGAAAGACTACATTGAAATCCATATGAAGCACGAAAGACAAATAATTTGAACCACTGCTGCATTGATTTCCAAACAGAAAAGTGCCAAAGGTCCTGGGAGGTTCTTGTGGATTGTAATGTCTTTTGAAATCCCTACCCTCAAGGAATTTACTTTCTAGAGTCAGGGTGGAGAAAGACCGACAAAAACAAGCACAGTATATAGCACTTAAAAGGGAACAAGTGGGGCTTCCCTGGTGGCGCAGTGTTTGAGAGTCCGCCTGCCGATGCAGGGGACACGGGTTCGTGCCCCTGTCCGGGAAGATCCCACATGCCGCGGAGCGGCTGGGCCCGTGAGCCATGGCCGCTGAGCCTGCGCGTCTGGAGCCTGTGCTCCGCAACGGGAGAGGCCACAACAGTGAGAGGCCCGCGTACCACAAAAAAAAAAAAGAAAAAAGGGAACAAGTGCTATGGAGAAAAATAAACCAGGGAACTAGGAAAGGGAGGGCAGTGGTAGTGGTACTAGAAGTGTGGTGTGAGTTTTTAAATGAGGTGAACAGGTAAGTCTTCACTGAAAGATGAAATTTAAGCAAACCCCTGAAAAATTAGAGTCCTGTGGTCATCTGTGGGGATGCATCAAGGTAAGGGGAATAGCAGGTGCAAAGGCCCAGAGGCAGGAGTCCAGAAGCAGCCAGTAGCTAGAGCAGAGTTGAGGAGGGGTGAGTGGAAGGAAAAGTGTTCACGGAGTGAGCAGATCTTGTAGGTTTCCTAAGCCATTGCGAGGAGTTTGGCTTTTACTCTGAGTGGTTTGGGGAGAATTTGATCAGAGGAGTGGTATAATCCAATTGTAACTCAGTAACAGCAACATAATTTAAAAATGGACAAAGGATTTGAATAGACATTGCTCTGAAGAAGATACACAAATGGCCAACAAACACATAGAAAGATGCTCAACATAAATCAGCCATTAAGGAAATGGAAATCAAACCCACTGAATCTTTCTGGTATTGTACAAATTGAGAAGAGACAGTCTGAGGGTAGGTGTGGAAGCAGGGAAAAGAGTTAGGAGCCTAAGCAATAATCCAGGTAAAAGATGACAGTGCTGTTGGTGAGAGTGTAAAATGGTGCAGCTATATTGGAAAACAGCTTGGGATTTTCTCAAAATCTAAGCATGAAATTACCATATGACCCAGCAATTTGGTTCCTAGGTATATAACCAAGAGCACCGAAAACTGTTCATACAAAAACATGTACGTGAATGTTCATGGCAGCATCATTCAAGATAGTAAAAAGTGGAAACAACGCAAATAGCTATCAACTGATGGATGATAAACAAAATATGGCATATCCATACAAATGAAATATTATTTGGCAACAAAAATACTACGTAATACGGTACATACACCAATATGGATGAACCTTGAAAATGTTACGCTAAGTGAGAGAGGCCAATCATGAAAGATTGCATATTGTATGATTCTATTTAAGTGAAATGCTCAGAATAGGTAAATCCATAGAGACAGAAAGTAGATTAGTAGTTTCCAGGGGTTTGGGGAAGCGGGGAAAGGGAGAGTAACTACTAATAGGTACAAAGTTTCTCTTTGGGGGGAATAAAAAGGTTCTGAACAGAGAGCGGTGATGGCTGTAAATATACTAAAACCCACTGATTTATACATTTTAAAAGGGTATGTTTCATGGTTTGTGTGAATTGTATCTTATTTTTAAAAAGAAAAAGAAAAAAAAGAATGAAGGTTCTCAAAAGCTAAGTTATTCTTAACAGAAGATCTATAAGGGGGCCATGTATCAATTATTAAGACTTACCATATAGTCACAGTAATGAAAGTACGGCAGCAAAGAAGACCAACAGAACAGAAAAAAGAGGTCAGAGGCAGATTCATGTACAGAGGGGAACTTAAGGTATAGTAAAATGGCATCATTAATCAATGGAGAAAGAATCCATTACCTAGCAGCTAGTATTAGGAAGAAAAACAAACCTGGATTAATACCTAGCACCGGATAGGTGGACGCCAAGTGGATTAAAGACCTAAAGTTATTAGAAAACACAGAGGAATATTTTTTGTGACTTGGAAGGGGGAAAATTCTTAAAATCTCAGAAGTGCAAACAGTAAAGCTAAAACTTGATGTGTTTGATCACATCAAAATTATGAATTTCTGTTCAGCAAAGAACATCATGGACAAAACTAATAGACTGACAGAATGGAAAAGTTATCTGTAATGCCTGACACTGACAAAGGATTAATATTCCTGAATACAAGAGACACTTTCACATGAACCAAGGAAAAGATAACAACTCTAATAGAAGAAGTCAACAAAGGATACAAAGAGGCAGTTTATAGCAGAGGAAAGTCACATGACTATAAGCATACGAAACAGGGTTGAAACGCAGTAGACAGAAAAGCACAAATTAAAGCAACAAGGAGGCACTGCTTAATAAATTGACTGGAAAAGTTAGAAAGTTGGAAAACGATAAATGTTAACAGGGATGTAAGGATACCTGAATCCTCATGCACTCCTGGAAAAAAATGTAGACTGATACCATCGTTCTGGGGAGTGACCAGGCACTTATATTCCCTGACCTAGGGATCGCATTCCAGATATATATTCAAAGAAATCCTCATATGAGTCCATAAGGAGAAGTATTTGAGCATAATTATTGCAGGTTTTTGGGGGAGGGGATCAGGAAGGTGTAGGCAATCTGGCTATATCTCACTGGGAGAGTAGATAAGTAAAATGTACTCTTTCTAAGATTCACACGCACCCATGTGCGTACATGCACTTACGTACAGGGTGTTAAGTGCTCCATAGTCTGAAGAATAAATCTTTCTTTCTGTAAATCTGATTTGTCTAAGCCTATTCCTAATTCTAATCATAGACAATCTCATGTTTTTCTTAAGTCACAGCTCACCTACCCCACATATCACTTATCACACCAGGTACCACAACATATAGCATGGTTTCTAAAACCTACACTCTCCTAAAACACACAGGTCATAAGAGCTATGCTTTGGCATCTTTCCCTATTCTGAATTTGTAATGCAGGAACAAGCTGGTTCCTTTGTTATCCTGAGAGCCCTGAAGTCGCACTTGATTCTTACCAGTTTTCCTTCCAAGAGACTAGACCTCCTTTCAAAATCAGAGCCTAAACAGGAGCTCTTGTTCTATCGACAGACTTCCTGTGATGGCTGCCCACCTAAACTCCAGAGCATCAGTTTTCTGGATCTTACTTCCTTTCCTTGCAAGTTGAGCCCCTTGTAATTCAGCTCATATACTCACCAGCTCTTAACTGTGATCAGGATAGGAGCCTGCCAAGTTCCACTAGACCTTGAATTTTGCCTACTGAGATGAAGCCTAAGTGGCACCTAGGCACGTTCTTTACTCAGTACCTTGATCTAGATGGCTCACCTGTTGTCAGTTCCCGGCCACCTCTATCCACCTTTCATTCTTACGTGAAGCGTGGACCACAGTGCCCAGCGCAGTAGGCTAAAGAATGGCCCCCGCGTTAGGTCCATGACCTATTTCTGGGACCTGGGAATGTTACCTTATATGGCAAAAGGGACTTTGCAGATGTGACTAACTTAGAGATTCTTAGAAGAGGGGTGTTGTCTTGGATTATACAATGGGCCCGGTGTAATCACAATGGTCCCCAAAAGAGGGATGAAGGAGGAGTCCAAAGAGGAGGAGATATAATGATGCAGGCAGAGACTGCAGTGACGCTCTCTGAAGATCAGCGAGGGGCCACAAGCCAAGGGATATAGGCAGCCACTCAAAGATGAAACACCCAGGGAAACAGCAGAGCCCCGGGAGGAAACAGGTCTGTCAACACATTGACTTTAGCCCAGTGACACTGACTGTGAAGTTCTGACCTTCAGAACAGTGAGAGAATTAATTTAAGCCATGAAGTCTGTGGTAATTTGTTACAGGAGCAATGGGAAACTAATACACCAATAATCACTCTCAGAGTGTTATACCGGAGACCTCCTCATCATAAAACTGAAGGATCTTTTCCTTTTCTCCTTCCTTCCTAACGTCTCTTGGGATTTTAAGGGGAAACACCCAGATCTGGCTCTAATTAGTGTTTCCACGCAAGAATTCTTTCTTGGCATTCCTCAGAAAATTTATGTTTTCCTCAATCCTGAGAAAAATCAGTTGAGAAATTGGGGAAAGGGGGAAAGTATTATCATCCTCCAGCAAGAATTAAAGCTTAACCGTCAACGTTGGAGAGGAGAATTTACGATCTAATCATTCTTGCCTGTAGCAGTTGCCATATTATAAGTGTTTGCTTCTGGCCCTGTCTGCTGCTAACACTGAGTCATTCTGGCACATAAAAGAAATATTAATAAGCTTATACACATTGTATGCTTTATTTAAATCCTATGAAGAATGATTTAAGAAATAACAAGTTTTAGAAGCAAATAAATCCTTAAATTGACAGTTTCTACACAAGATTCTTTGACGTTCTATTAATCTTGCTAAGAGATCCAAACATTACATTATTTGAATATAAGCCAATACTGTTTGCTGGCATTTCCAGTGTTTGAACATTCACTATATAAATTCTACTAAATTTAATATTTGTTTATTAAACAAAACTTTTTAGATATTCATAATAATGAGTTAAGTATATAAAGAATGTTGCAAGTATTTTAAGAATAAGTTATGATTTGGGGGAATTCTTGAGAAATTCTGTAAATTATGGTATCTCATTCCTGAACCCCCCAAATCTGTATCTATCAGGACTTTGGAAGCACTAGTTCAAATCCTTCCTCTATCATTTTACTAGTTGCACAGTCTTGGGCAAATTACAATTTTGAGCTTAAATGTCCTCATCAATCAAAAGGGGACAATATTACCATATAGGTTTGCTGCAAGAATTAAATAACATTATATATGGAAAGTGCCTGAGACATAAGTCTTCAAAAAAAATGTTCAAGAAACCATAGGGGTACATTTTCATAATCTTGGACTTGGCAACGGATTTTTAGATACAACACCAAAACACAAGCAACTAAAGATAAACTAGATAAACTGAACTTCAGCAAAATTAAAAACTTTGCACATCAAAAGACATTGCCAAGAAAGTGAAAATACAACTGACAGATTGGGAGAAAATACTTGCAAATTGTATCTCTGGTATACCTGACCATATTTCCAGAATATATAATGAGATTCTAATTTTCAACAATGAAACAACAAAACACCCAAAGGTGGCAAAGGACTTGAATAGATATTTCTACAAAGAAGATATACAAATGACCAATAAGCACATGAAAAGATGCTCTCAGTGTCCTTCATCATTAAGGATATGCAAATCAAAACCACAATGAGATACCATTTTACACCCACTAGGATGGAAATAATAATAATAATTTTAAAAATGAAGAATAACGTGTTGGTGAGGTTGTGGAGAAATTAGAACACTTCTACACTGCTGGTGGGAACATAAAATGGAGCAACTCTTGTTGAAAACATTTTGTCAATTCCTCAAAAAGCTAAACGTAGTATCACCATATGACCTAGCAATTCCCCTCCTGGGTATATACCCAAAAGAATTGAAAGCAGGGATCCGAACAGACACTTATATGACAATATTCACTGCAGCATTATTCACAAGAGCCAAAATGTGGAAGCAACCCAGGTGTCCATCGATGGGTGAATAGAAACGCAAAATATGGTATATCCAAACAATTGAATATTATTCAGTCATAAAAAGGAGTGAAGTTCTGATACATGCCACAACTTGGATGAATCTTGAAAGTGTTAAGCTGAGTGAAATAAGCCAGACACAAAAGGACAAATCCTGTATGATTACATTTATATGAAATCTCTAGAATAGACGAATTCAGAGCCAGAGAGTTGATTAGAGGTTACCCAGGCTGCCAGGACATGGGGAGTTACTGCTCGATGGCTCTAGGGTTTCTGTTGGGGTGATGAAAGAAGTCTGAAGTTTAAGTGATGATGGTAGCACGATTCTGTAAGTAATGCCACTGAACTGTACACTTAGAAATGGTTAAAATGGCAAATCTTATATTAAATATATTTTATAATAACAACAACACAAAAGCAGAATTTGGGAAAAAAAACATAAAATGAAACCCCCTACATGGTTCAACAGACTAATGAATTTGAAATGTAGTTTGAAACCTTTTTCTCATCCTTGCTCTAGGGCACAGACACAAATCCCATGGGTCTTAGCCCAGCTTTCTGAGGAAAAGCAGACCTTGAGACAAGGCATTTCTCAAAGGTATTTATTTTGGGAAGGGATCCCAGGAAATAGGAGGGGAATAGTGCAGAGAATGAAACAGAAAATAAGGGCAGCAGTTCCATAAGTACATTCTGGGCTCCGTCGTGCTGGACACTCCTAGGAGCTGTGGAGACTGCTACCCAGAGGGTAGCATTTGTCACCCACATCCTTCCCCATGGGGGACAGGTTGCCACGCGGGTGAATGTTCTTGCACATCCAGGCTGGCAGGATGGGGTATCTGCGAGGGGCCTTCCCTCCCACCCTGCTGCAGCGTCAGAGAAGTGCCAGGCCAGAAAATGAAAAAGATAGCTGAAGCCAAAGCAAGTGCCACCAGGTGACATCTGGGGTAACAGTGGGCCATAGAGAGGCCCCAAAGAAGCATGGTGCGCCCAGATGTGGGATTATAATACTTCCCATGCTGCAAAGCCCTTGTCAGGAAAGCTTGAACATATTTAGATCAGAAATCTATAGTAACTCCATCCTATCTGTCAAGTGAAGTTTAAAACTATTAAATGAGATTTCTGAAGCCTCCACAATTTTACCTCAATTTATCCATCCTTAATTCTTTGATGACTCACCTCTACGTATGTCTGTGTTCCAGCCCCACTATTCAGCATTTCCCAAACACGGGACAATTTCCTTCAATTGCACGTTTGCTTGGCTCATTCCTACCATTTAGAAATCCCTTCTATCCTTTAAAAAACCATCTGCTCTTGGGCTTCCCTGGTGGTGCAGTGGTTGAGAGTCCGCCTGCCGATGCAGGGGACATGGGTTCGTGCCCCGGTCTGGGAGGATCCCACATGCCGCGGAGCGGCTGGGCCCGTGAGCCATGGCCGCTGAGCCTGCGCGTCCAGAGCCTGTGCTGCGCAAAGGGAGAGGCCACAACAGTGAGAGGCCCGCTTACCACACACAAGAAAAACAAACCCATCTGCTCTTAAAGGAACAGATCAAATCTCTCCTCTACCAAAAAGCCCTTTCTGAGAACAAGACAGAGGTGAATCAGGGCGTGGCTAACGACTTGGGGCGTGGCTAACGACTTGGGGCGTGGCTAATGTATAGGGCATGGCTGGGCAGGCGGGTTTCCTGGAGCTCTGGACAGAGTAGTACAGGATGAACCCTACTGTATATACAGTGTATGGAGTCAGGAGGTCAAGATGTCACAAGGACAGGCATGAGAAAAACGGTTCAAAGAAAAGTAGCGAAGAAGTTTAAACGGAGAGGCAGGAAAGCACAGCATTAAATAAGGTGGAAAACTCAGAGGATGTGATAAGGAACGAGAGCTGAAAGAATGGGGCTCCAGCCAGTGGACAGATTCATTTAAAGGGGCGGAGCTGGAACTGAGTCTCTGGTCGGAAGTTCCCTCTTCCTACTTTTTAGCCCATCGCAATCCACATCTGTCCTATGTCTCTCCACACACCTTGCATCAAGATGATAGCTATTTGCACATGTGCTTTGTCTCCCCTTACAGACAGTAAGTTCCTTGAGAAGTAGGATCGTGCTTTTCCTACGCTACACAGTAAAAGGCACAGTGTCTTTCCAAGTGCAAGTTCAATAGATATATGTTGGACTGGATTAACATTACACACCAAAATAATTCTGGCAAAACAAAACGTAGAGTTAGATTTATAATCCCTTTCCAAATTTCAATTAGTCAGATAGGAAATGCCATAAATAGTAGCTGTCTGGGGTATTCAGAAGGAAGCAGGGCAGAAATGATATTTTAAGTATTGCCTATATGTCAAATTCTGTGCTACATGCGTTTATATATCTTATTCAATTTAATCCTAGTGGTTGTACTATTTTACAGATGGGGAAACTGATGGTCTAGATGCTATCCAGAGTTATCCAGGTAGAAAGTGGCTATCTGATCCCAAAGACTCTGATCTCATTAGCACCAAAGATGTTCATGATAAGATGTCAGTGAAAAAATGCGTAAACAAATGTCTTCCATCTTTGAGATAATCACGTAGCTGAGCTAACTCTGAAACAGAAAAACCAAAAATAATGGCTGTAATGTCAGGGTCATGTGATTGTAGGTGACTTTTGTAAAGTAAAAGTTCCAAACAGTCTGCAATCATGTTGCATTTCTGGTAAAATTTAATGCAAAAGAAGAGGCCGAGGCCAATCTTCCTCATCGATAGTAAAATATCTTACTCATGACGTTTTGTTCTATTTTATGAGCCAAGCAGCACCAAGGACAGCAAAATGAGGGACCTTTGAACCTCATTCCTCAAAATTCTGCTTTGCTCTGCTGGTGCTCTGATCAGCTCCAGCCCAAGCCCATTTTAAGAGGTATATGGGGCAGTACCCTCAAAGGAGGTTAGAATTAACAGGCATCTTGGCAATTAGCAAACTCAGCCTCCTTATTTTATAGATGAGGACTCCAGGAACAAGTGACCCTCAGTGAGCCAGGAGCCTGGAGTAAATGACGGCCTGAGGCCAGGGATAATGGCCTCTGATATTCCAGAGACATCAGCCTTGCGAAAGGCTGGGGGGAGGGGCTGTGACATCCCCCACCTTTCTGTGTCCATAGTCTTAGACTCCAGTTCCCTCTCCCAGTTCTTGTAAATCACTGAGACATCACAGTCCCTAGTACACACAACTGCTTGGTTTTGTTAATGAAAAGGTAAAAAGAAAAATAAACCAAGTATAGAGGAGGAGAAAATAAGCCACAGAAGAGCCCAAGGTGGGAAAAAGACAGGACATGCCTGCAGTTGGCTAATCTACAATATATGGGGTGGCTGGGTGTTATGGTCTGAATGTTTGTGTCCCCCCCCAAATTCATATGTTGAAATCCTAACCCCTAAGGTGATGGTATTAGGAGATAGGGCTTTGGGGGAGGTAATTGGGTCATGAGGGTGGAGCCCTCATGAATGAGATTAGTCCCCTTACTAAAGAGACCCCAGGGAGCTCCATCGCCCCTTCTGCCACGTGAGGACACAGCGAGAAGGCTGTGTATTGTCTGCAACCAGGAAGAGGGCCCTCAACAGAAGCCGGTTGTCCTGGTGCCCTGATCTTGGACATCCAGCCTCCAAAACTGTGAGGAGGAAATTTCTGTTGGTTGTAAACTACCCAGTCCACGGAACTTTGGACCAAGACACTGGGGATGCGAGGAGACCCCAGGTAGAATCTCTTCTCTGGCTGATCCAAAATGACATGGGAGCTGAGAGGAGAGGAAGAAAAATAACAGGTGGAATTCCAGCTATGACTTTTCTGGACCAACCCCCAACCTTCCTCTGCAAACTGAGTCAAGCAGGAGGTGCTGTGTGCCAAAGCAAATTGATCACCACGCACTATTCTCACCTGAGCGCTCATCAGCGGAGGAGAGAACAAGCCCCCAGGTATGAAATGATTTGCTCGGTACCATTCAAGGTATGGCAGAACTGGAGCCGGAACAACAGGCTGCGTGTTCCCTTTATATCCAGATGCTTCCCTAGCTCTGCTCCTCAAAGCCTCATGTGTTTCCCAGGGGTGCCACTCATAGGTGTTCCACTCAACACCCTTCTTGAGCCAGAAAACTCCCTTCTAAGGTGAGGCTTCCTCATGAGAGTTTGCTTGAAGAAAGGGGTCCGAGGCTGGGACACTCAGAAGCCACTTTCCCACTCGGTCCTGTCCCTGGAGTACTAAGTACCCCCTGGCTCAAGAAAGACATATTTTTTCCTGCACCCAATGAGGTTTCTTTTACTGTTTAATGTTTCTCAGAACCGAAGAAGACCTGCAAATAGAACATACAGAAAATATCCACCACTCAGCCCCACAAGCTTCAGGAGCTATCACTCCAGCTGCAGAAGGGAATCAGAGAGCCCTACGCTGTCTGTCCCCCGGTCCCCTGCAAGCCCTGGCTCCTAAATTAAGGCAGGAGGAAGGGGCAGGCTAGGCTTCTGAACAGTCTGTGAGATAGGAAAAGTATTCTCAGTCATATTTGAAGGGCAGCCGTTAAGTCTGGCAAAGTGGGAGGATGCTAGAAGGAAGATGTAGCCACTCTCTTGGGTTTTTCCTTTCTATTCAGAAGTTCTTCAGGACACCCTGGTTAGGGGAAGCGGGGGAAGGAGGGGAGTGATTTTGAGTTGGCCGTGACAAGGCAAAGGTGTGAGTCCCAGGCCCTGCGCCCCACCCCCAGCTGCTTGACCTTCCCCTTAGATGTTCCTCACAAGGGGTTCATTGTCACGGGAGAGCCGGAGCCGGGGGATCTGTCACCATAAAACACTAACACGAGGCAGGGCCCACTGCAGAGTTAACCTTATCTGAAAGGCATTATGTGATCAAGGGAGACCTGGCAACCCTTGTGAGGCCTGCTCAGCAGAGAGGGCCCAAGTGCTGACTGGCTCTGCCCCAGCGCGGTTTGACTTGGCTAAATGGAGGGCTGGGAAACATCCTGCCGCTGTGATGACTGAAGGGACACAAACCAGACCCAGGCTTGCTAAGTTAAGTCCATTCAAAGGAGAAATATTTATATTTTACATTTTAAATAGTCCCCGAGGGATGCACAATATGTTTTTCATCTCGCCTGGGTTTAAGAACTAAGCGTCCTCGAGAAGCAAAGCAGGCCCCGCGAGTGGCAGATTCAAGCGAGAGTGATGTTCTTATCGTGGAGATCAAGACCGCAGCCTTCCAAGACGGACGAGGCTTTCCGCACAGACACACGCCACAGCGGTTACTCAGAAGAAAAAGTAAACGATGGCCTAACGAGGGGCGCGCATCCCATCACACCCCTGGCTGTCTGGACGCAAGCAGCTAAAATGTCACCTGCGTCCCCGTGCTTCTTCTGTATGATTATGTAGCACTAATGCCCATTTCCAGGAATGCGTTTCTTGAGACTATGGGGGAACGACTGACATATTTGTGCAGAGGGAGAGTTAGGAACATTCTAGGAAAACCCACAAAGAGGCGGGGGAAAGGCAGGTAAGCTTCTGATCTGGGCTGACCTGCTACGTACAGTGTGGAAGGAAATTGGGCTGCTTTAGACAGGAAGGTTCTTGAGAGAGAAGGGTGACTACATCCCTATGGGATCAGAGAGAGACTGGTGTAGTCCAGTTGCTCTCCGGAGAGAGAAAGGACCACCCAAGTGGATGGACAGGGGCGACACCTGGATGTTAGGGCATTGGAAGAAGTCGGTATCTAAAGAAGTGAGGGAAAGAACCAACATGCAGGATGTCTCAGCGGGTGACTCGCTCCTCCTTTCCATCACGGGTACAGCCTTCAGCTCTGTGAGAAACACCAGGACCGTCTACCACAAGCTTCACGCGAGGCCTGCAGGGGCCCTGCCAGGGTGTGGGTCCCAGCTTCCTCGCTCTCCAGCTGTGTGACTTTGGCCAAGTCATTTTATCTCTGGGAGTCAGCGTCCCTATCTGAGAAATGGGGGAAAGAACGGTATTTATCTTTTTAAAATTTAAATAAGCATGTATAGCACTTACTATGTGCTAGAAATTCTTCCAGCTACTTACAAGTATTGACGCATTGATTCATTACATTGAAATAGGTAGCAAAGGTTGTTGTGAGGGTTAAATGAAATAATAGAGGTAATTACTGATAAAACAGCACCCAAAATATAGAAAGTGCTTTGGCAAATGTTGCTAACGTTGTTGTTGTTATTATTATTGTTTCTGAATGGACTCGGTTTAAGCTGGTAACTGGTCTGATAAAAAAATCTTATTAACGGAAGTGACATCATAATAGCTCTCATTTATGGACTGCTCATTACATGCCAGGAACTAAGGTGGGTCGCTTACACAGATCATTGACCTGGCGAGGCAGAAAGTGCTACATCCGTGATGAGGACTGAGGCTCAGAGAAGTTAAGGAACTGGTTCAAGTAACCACAGCAAGTAAGTGTCAGAGGCAGGCCTCAAAGCCCAGGCTCTTTCGATACTCCAGGCTACGGAAGGCAGGATAAACACATTTTGTTATCGGTGAACAGACTGCATGAAGAAGTAGACTAGCTTGAACTGCTGATGTGGGTATGTGTGTTCTGTAAACATCAGTGTGCTCACATCACAGGAACTACCATACCACCAAGTAACGGGTATATTCACAGTGCCTGATGTAGTGCTTGGCAGTGGGTTGGGGGTTCCCTATTTCCATTATGTGAGTGATTGCAGACGTGGAATGCTCCCCAACCTCTCATCCTCCCAGTTATAGAGTTACACAAATCATACTGTTAATCCTTTTGCAAGAAAACTTTTTGCTGAAGAAAGAGACAAATGAGATCCAGGAAAGAAGACCATAGCCAAAGGTAGACTCGACACATCCAGGAAGCGTGGAGGCTGGAGTAGGGGTCGGGAGAGCTGGATTCTGGGCTCAGCTCTGCCGCTCACCAATGGCAGCATCTCGGCCAGGCCCATCCTGCTGCCTCAGCTTCCAATTCCTGGATTCCCAAGTCCTTTGATGAGCCAATAATACAGTCAGACTTGGGAGTAGCGTTGGAATTCAGATACACTGGTCCAAACCTGAGATGCAGTGACCCAGCCGTCCTCCTGGTCAGAGCCTGGACCCCCAGCCCACCCGACTCTGCTGTCTGGATTCCTTGATGCCATATGGAGGGAAGGCTTCAGGAATTAGGGTTGAGGCTCTGACACTCTTTCCAATATTGTGTCTGGGCAGCTTCTTCTCTCTCTCTCAACTCCTTTTCCCCAAAGCAAAGTCAGTTTCTCCAAACCCCTTTCCATAGCTTTCTCTCCTCTGTTACTAACCCTTTGCCATCCAGAACTTGCCTCTGATCTGATCATATATTAAGCCAGCCTCCTGTTGTTTTGAGTTCCACCTTTGGAAAGTAAAGAAACTGAGCCTGAATCTATCAAAGTCTCCTACCAGACCTAGCATCCTATGACTCTGTACATGAAGGTATATATACTCACATCTAATGTCTATTTCGGAGAAGAATTCTGTTTGACAGTTAAGGCTCTGAGTTACCAAGTCAACAATAGTCTTTTTTTCTTTTTAGATTTTTTTTTTTGATGTGGACCATTATTAAAGTCTTTATTGAATTTGTTACAACATTGTTCCTGTTTTATGTTTTGGTTTTTTGGCCCTGAGGCGTGTGGGATCTTAGCTCCCTGACCAGGGATCAAACCCACACCCCCTGAATTGGAAGGTGAAGTCTTAACCACTGGACCACCGAGGAAGTCCCAACAATAATCTTGATATAGGACATAATTGGATAATCAGACAAACATTATTACATATGCTCAAATTTGAGTGTCTCCCCTTGAAATAAGTTGTCAGGAATAAAACCACCTATTTGTATAGAGATTTACTGTTTGATAACACTCTCAAATGCATTTTCTCATCCTCCTTATACTAACCCTTAAAGAGAGATGGAATTAACCCCTCATCAATATATTACAAACATGTAAGAATAACCACCTCAAACTTGCACTGAGGGTTAAAGGAGAGATACTTATAATGCCAGGAATAGTGTCTGGTACACAGCTGGTGCTTAACAAATGAAGATGCAGTCCTAGTGCCAACAGTGTTATGGGGGATAGTTGTTCTCATTATGTCATATAATGTAGTGTGGAATGCTCCTCCAAACCTCACTTCTAATATAAAATTACTATCTTCTAAAAAAGACAACTGAACAGAGATCGTATCATATTTTTTACCTATTTTTTCATGTTAGTCATAAAGGAAACACCTGAACAGTGATAAGTCAACAGTTGAGTTCTGGAGCAAGCAGTATACTCTGAATTTGACTAAAGGATTGGTCATTCACTACCAAAAAAGAAAATTACAGGCCAATGTCTTTGATGAATATGGATTCAAAAATTCTCAATAAAATACTAGCAAACCAAATCCAACAACATATAAAAAAGAACATACACCACGACCAATTTGGATTCATCCCAGGGTCATAAGGATGGTTCAGCGTAGGCAAATCAGTCAATGTGATAAACTACATCAACAAAAGAAACTACAAAAACCACATAATCATCTCAGTAGGTGTAGAAAAAGCATTTAATAATAGCCAACATCCATTCATGATAAAAACTCTTACCAAAGTGGGTATAGAGGGAACATATCTCAACATAATAAGTTATTTATGACAAACCCACAGCCAATATAATACTCAACAGTGAAAAACTGAAAGCCTTCCCACTAAAATCTAGAAGAAGACAAGGATGCCCATTCTCACCATTCTTATTTAACATAGTACTGGAAGTCCCAGCCACAGTAATCAGACAAGAAAAAGAAATCAAAAGAAGGGAAAAGGTAAAATCCTCATTATATGCAGATAACATGATACTATATACAGAAAACACTAAAGACTGCACAAAAACTGCTAGAACTGATAAACAAGCTCAGCAAGGTAGCAGGATACAAGACTAACATACAGAAATTGGTTGCATTTCTTTATACTAACAATGAAATATCAGAAAGGGAATGTAAAAAGACAATGCCTTTTACAATCACATTAAAAAAAATACTTAGGAATAAACCCGACCACCAAGGTGAAAGACTTATATGATAAGAACTATAAAACATTAATGAAGGAAATTGAGATGATTCAAAGAAATGGAAAGATATCCCATGCTCTTGGACTGGAAGAATTAATATTGTTAAAATGTCCATACTACCCAAGCAATCTACAGATTTAACATGATCCCTATCAAATTACCCACGACATTTCTTCACAGAACTAGAACAAATATTCCTAAAATTTATATGCCAAAGCAATTCTGAGGAAAAAGAACAAAGCAGGAGGCCTAACTCCCCCAGGCTTCAGACAATATAACAAAGCTACAGTAATCAAAACAGCATGGTATTAACACAAAAACAGACATATGGATCAATGGAACAGAATAGAGAGCCCAGAAATAAACCCAGACACCTATGGTCAATTAATCTTTGACAAAGGAGGTAAGAATATACAACTGAGAAAAGACAGTCTCTTGAGCAAGTGACGTTGGGAAAGCTGGACAGCCACATGTAAATAAATCAATGAAGTTAGAACACACCTTCACACCATACACAAAAGTAAACTCAAAATGGCTTAAAGACTTAAATATAAGACATGACACCATAAAACTCTTAGAAGAGAACATAGGCAAAACATTCTCTGACATAAATCGTACCAATATTTTCTTAGGTCAGTCTCCCAAGGCAACAGAAATAAAAGCAAAAATAAACAAATGGGATATAATCAAGCTTACAAGGTTTTGCACAGCAAAGGAAACCATAAGCAAAATGAAAAGTCAACCTATGGATTGAGAGAAAATATTTGCAAATGATGTGACTGACGAGGGCTTAATTTCCAAACTATACAAAGAGCTCATACAACTCAACAACAACAACAAAAACCAATTGAAAAATGGGCATAAGATCTAAATAGACATTTCTCCAAAGAAAACATACAGATGACCAACAGGCTCGTGAAAAGATGCTCAACATCATTAATTATTAGAGAAATGTAAATCAAAACAATAATGAGGTACCATCTCACACTGGTCAGAATGGCCATCGTTAAAATGTCTACAAATAACAAATGCTGGAGAGGGTGTGGAGAAAAGGGAACCCTCCTACACTGTTGGTAGGAATGTAAATTGGTGCAGGAGCTATGGAAAACAGTATGGAGGTTCCTCAAAAACTAAAAATAGAGTTGCCATATGATCCTGCAATCCCACTCTTGGCCATATATCAGACAAAAGTATAATTTAAAAAGATGCATGCACCCCAATGTTCATTGCAGCACTATTTACAATAACTAAGACATGGAAGTAACCTAAATGTCTATCGAAAGATGAATGGATAAAGAAGATGTGGCATACATATATATATATATATATAAAATGGAGATCTACTCAGCTACCAAAAAGAATGAAATAATGTCATATGCAGCAACATGGATGGACCTAGAGATTATTATATTAAATGAAGTAAGTCAGAAAGAGAAAGACAAATACCATATGGTACCACTTATAACTGGAATCTAAAGTGTGACACAAATGAACCTATCTATGAAACAGAAACAGACCCACAGACATAGAGAACAGACTTGTGGTCGCCAAGGACAGGGTGGGGAGGGATGGATTGGGAGTTTGGGATTAGCAGATGCAAACTACTATATATAGAATGGATAAACAACAAGGTCCTACTGTATGGCACAGGGAAATATATTCAATATCATGTGATAAACCATAATTGAAAAGAATATGAAAAACAATGTGTATGTTTATATATATATATATGACTGAATCCCTTTTCTGTACAACAGAAATTAACACAACATTGTAAATCAACTATATTTCATTAAAATAAATAAATAAATGAAAAGAATCAGTCATTGACTTATTATCACAGCCTTTTTTGAAAAAGATGTCTTAGTCTGTTTGTGATGTTGTAGCAAAATACCATAAACTGGGCGGCTTATAAACAACAGAAATTGATTTCTCACTGTTCTGGAGGTTGGGAAGTCCAAGCCCAAGATGCCAGCAGATTTGGTGTTTGGTGAGGGACCACTTCCTGGTTTGTAGATGGCGCCTTCTCGCTGTGTTCTCACATGGTGGGAGGGGCAAGGGAGCTCTCTGGGGTCTCTTTTATAAGGGCACTAACCCCATTCATGAGGGCTCCACTCTCATGACCTAGTCACCTCCCTACCTCCAAATATTATCACTTTGAGGATTGGGATTTCAACATACGAATTTGGAGGGGAGATGCAAACAACATGCAGTCTGTAGCACAAGTCTAATAACCTTTATCCACCTTGTGACATTGTTAGAATATTAACAAAAAGAATTTTTAAATAATTCACAAAAAAAGAGACTCATGCTTGTACACCTATGGGTAAATACTTCAGAGGTCTTATTTGTTATCCCATCCAATAAGTTAGTCTGGTATTTCATTAGATTGGCCTCTTATTTTTGACTCAACAGGTTTCAGATATGGAGGGAGATTTACAATTTTTGATTGATTCAGTTGCTCATCAAATAGTAACTCAATGCCTTTTGTAGATCAGGTAAAGATTAAGATTCTGGAAATACCCAGATGCATGAGAAAATGCAGAGATAGCCCTCTGGTGGGAAATAGGGCGATCTCTACTGTAATAAACCACAGAGCCCCAGGAGCCATGATAGAGGCTTGATGGGAACATAAAAGATGGTGACATCATCCCCCTGGGCTTGGTGAGACCTAGGAGACTGAGGGAAGAACTTGTAGAAGAGCTCGTGCCTGAGGCAAGCCAGGCAGAGGGAACCTCCCTGCTGATACAGAGAGGTGAGGAAGAGCAAGAGGAAAATATGCAAAGCAGTCTGATTTGATTGGTGCCTAAAACACAAAGAAGGAGGAGACAAAAATGCAACAGGAGAAGTAGAAAGAGGACAAATCACAGACAGTCTTTACTCCACGTTAAGTAACTTAGACATTTTCATGGAGGCAGTAGGGAGAAACAAAATATTCTTTTCAATTTATTTATTTACTTTTGGCTGTGTTGGGTCTTTGTTGCTGCACGCAGGTTTTCTCTAGTTGTGGCGAACGGGGGCCACTCTTTGCTGTGGTGTGTGGGCTTCTCACTGTGGTGGCTTTTCTTGTTGCGGAGCATGGGCTGTAGGAGCATGGGCTTCAGTAGTTGTGGCACACGGGCTCAGCAGCTGTGGCTCACAGGCTCTAGAGCGCAGGCTCAGTAGTTGTGGTGCACGGGCCTAGTTGCTCCACGGCATGTGGGATCTTCCTGGACCGGGGATCGAATTCTCGTGCCCTGAATTGGCAGGCAGATTCTTAACCACTGCGCCACCAGGGAAGTCCCACAGACAAAATATTTTGAATAGAGGAGTGACTTTATTTGGTGCTTAGACAGTTCATTTTGACAAATTTTGGGGCAGTAGGCTAAGTTAGAAGAGTACAGAAGTGAATAAGAGCTATCATTTTACCCTGAAAGAACAAAAGTTGAGGGGAAAAGATAGACAAGGAAAGACGTCACTTCAAAACACTTGCTGAGTACTCTGGTTACCTGGATATTTGCAAAAAGAACACCCAGAGTTGGCGAACCCAAAACAGCTCCAAAAATAGATGGGAAAATGCTTCTCTTTCCTGAGCTGTACATAGTACGTTTGAGTCTTTGCAACACAAGTACGTTGTCTTTCTTTATTCCTTGCAACAAAATGCCCCTGCACAGGCATCAGCTCCCAGACTTGGTGGGGGGCCTTAGAAGTCATCTAGTTTCATATCTCTTTAATAACAGCCTTCCTCAACTGTTATTAAACCACCCAAGTCAGCTTGTTCCACTGTGGGAAGTAGATATGTTAAAAAGGTGATTCCTGCATAATATTTCAGAGGTTCCTCTCCCAGTAATGTCTTTTAACTCTCGTTTGAGGCAGCGTATGTAACGAGAAAGACCCCAGACCAGAGAATCACAGTGGCTCTGCCATTTACTAGCTGTGTGGTCTTGGGTTAGTTACTTAAACTTTCTGACTCAAGTTTCTCATCTCTAAAATGGTTTAATATGGGACTTACATGATAAGAGAAATATAGGTAAAGCAATAAGCAAGTCCCTTGTATAATAAAGTTCAGTAAATAACAGCTGTTACTATGATGATTAAAACATCATTTCTGGGGCTTCCCTGGTGGCGCAGTGGTTCGGAGTCCACCTGCCGATGCAGGGGACGCGGGTTCGTGCCCCGGCCCGGGAGGATCCCGCGTGCCGCGGAGCAGCTGGGCCCGTGAGCCATGGCTGCTGGGCCTGCGCGTCCGGAGCCTGTGCTCCGCAGCGGTGAGAGGCCCGCGTACCGCAAGAAAAAAAAAAAAAAAAGCAAAAAACCCCCATCATTTCTGGATATGCCTGTGCCCTCGCTTCTTAAAAAAAAAAAAAAAACGAAAAAAAACAAAACTTTCATGAACTCTCTTCAAATGTTGGTCCCGGTATTGAACTCATTACCTGGGTTCATCACAGGTAATGTGGTCACAGAATACTGTCCCTCTTGGGCAGAAAAATATATATATTTGGCAATTTCAGACATTTATTTCCAACTATTCTCCACTGTAGAGAGCTGAGCTGGGTGACTTAGCCCTAGAAGAGCTTCATCTCTTCCAGTTTAGCCTGATAACCAGGTAGTTCTCTGTGCATTTTTTTTAAGGGTGATGCATTTAAAACTCCAGATGAGACCCATTTCTTACCCATCATAATCACAGTAGGTGACCTTGTGTACCTAACATTTCACAACTGCTTCCTGGATTGGTCAGTAACTCAAGATGAATAAGTAGTTTCTGATTCAAGGTGGTGACGTAGCGGGATCCTGAACTCACCTCCTCCCACAGACACACTGAATCTACAGCTACATAAGGAACGATTTCCTCATGAAAAAAACCCAAAACTAGCTGAGTGCCTCCTCCATTTTGGACGAATGAGAAGAAAACCCACATGGAAGCAGGTAGGAGGGGCTGAGGCACAATCTCACCATAAACCCCACCAGCCACACGGTGACAACCCACAGTCAGGAGGAAACTCAGAACCCCGAGCTTCTCCCCAAGGAGCAAAGCATTTGACCCCCATATCAGGCAGCCAACTCTTCAGACCTGCACCTGAGAGATGAGCCCCCCCCAGACATCTAGCTTAGAAAGCCAACAGGGCTTGTTCCGTGAGACCCGTAGATGACTGCAAACTGAGAAACAACTCTTAAAGGGCTCACATGCTGGGACTCTCACCGCAGGGACCAGGCAGAGGCAGAAACTGAGAGGTGCCCAGACTTTCTACAACAGAAGCTTACTGCGTATTTGTGTATCCTAAAGCATCATCCCAATGGGGCAGGCATCCTATTTAACAGACATTTACAGTTGGCTGAAATACTCTCCAGACAGAGGCCAGCGGCTGCCATCTCCGTGCTCTCCCTCTTCCTCACTCCAGGTGGCCGGTGTCACCCCAAAAGGAGCTTCTCACTTGTGCAGCACCCTGAATTGTGCAACTGCTGTCCAGGAGACTCATCGTGGCTCTGGTGCCCAGCGGCACTTACACGAGTGGGTCCAATGGAGAAAGAATTCTTAACCAGCTGACACTCCAGGGACACAGCAGAAAGGCAGAAGATTGGGGTACCCAGTGTCTCTGTGAAAGAGGCCTGTTAGCTTATCTTCAGAGCTGCAGCTGGAGGGTCAGGCTTCTACTCAACACGCATCAGAGGGCAGACTTCAATCCTCTCCAGAGACCTTGGAGGGTGGATTCTATCTCTGCACTTCGCTTCTGTTGTGCTCCAGAGGGACAGTCTCTCCCAGAGGGGAGCTTGGACACACAGCTGGTGCCCCAGTTTTTCTGGCTACTTCCCAGGGGATGCTCCTTGATCACCTGGGCTGATCACCTGATCAGCGGGGTTTGCATTTATGGGACTGGAACAGATGGAAAGACAGGTCTTGGCCTCCCCCCACCCCAGGGCACAATGCAGACAGCAGACTGAAACACACCCGCAGTCTTTCTGTGAAGGAAGCCTATTTACCTGTCTGGGGGCAGGCTTTGGGTTTGGCACACTTAGAGGGGCCTGCGAAGGTGCTTTCAAGGGATGGAGGCTGGGCGCCAGCTTCGTGCTCTCCCTCTGCCCCACTCCAACTTGTTGGTGTCTCCCATAAAGGAGCTTCTACACTGGTCTGGTGTCCCAATCCTTGCTGCTAATGCCCAGGGGACACATCTTGATCTCCTGGCTCTGATGACCAATGGGGCTTACGTTCGCGGGTCCCACAGGACAGTAACAAATACAGAAAGAGTTCTTAACCAGCTCCCACCCCCAGCGCAGGACAAGAGGTAACAGTGAGGCCACCAGTCTCTCTGTATAAGAATCTTATCAGTATATATTCATTCTGTGGCCTGACGGGCAGGCTTCTAACTAAACAAGCATCTAAGGGCTGAATGTAATCCTCTCCAGAGACCCTGGAGGGTGGGTGCTCTCTTCCACTCTCCCCCTGCTGCACCTCTATCTCCCAGAGGAAAGTGTGTACATGATCCTGGTGCCCTGGGTTATGTCTGGTGCCCCAGTTTTTGTGTCTGCTACCCAGGTGGACACATCCACTGAAAGCCTGGCTCTGGTGACCAGTAGGGCTTGTGTTCATGGGTTCAGTGGGACAGTAGCAAAGAGAACAAGACAGTTCTTCATTGGCTATCACAGCAGGTTTCAGCACACAGGGAGCAGACAGAAACACTCATCTCCCATTCCTCCTCTGAAGGAGGAATATTTGCATATCTGAAAAGCTTCTGCATGAAGGTCTGGCATCCAATCAGCCTGAATCTAGGTGCTGACCGAGATCTTCCTCTCTGGTACAATGACAGGTCTCAGCACACCCTCAACCATTGGGAGCCCCTAAAAGTAAAGTAGTCTGCTTAGACAATCACAAAGGTTTGAGACACAACCAAGATCTAGGGCAACGCTGAACAATAAGTTTCATTTCCTACATGAGGCCACTCCTTAAGCCTGAGAGAAGTGACTATTTTATCTAATGCATCTAATGCAAAGTGTTAAAGAAAAAAGTGATGATATGGAAGAATATGTTCCAAATGAAAGAACAAGATACAACCTCAGAAAAAGACCTCAATGAAATGGAGATATGTGATTTACCTGATCAAAAGTTCACAATAATTGTCATAAAGATACTCACTGAGCTTGAGAGAAGAATGGATAAAAAAAGTGAGAATTTCAACAAAGAGATAGAAAATATAAGAAAGCACCAAATAGAAGTCACAGAATTGAAGAATATAATAACTCAACTGAAAAATATAATAGAAGGGTTCAACAACAGACCAGATGAAGCAAAAGAAAGGATGAATGAACTCGAAAGCAGGGCATTGGAATTCACCCAGTTAGAACAGCGAAAAGGAAAAGGTATGAAAAATGAGTGAAGACAGCTTACGGGATGTATGGGGCACTATCAAGCGGGCCAACATTCACATTATGGGAGTCCCAGGAGGAGAAGAGAGAGAGAAAGCGGCAGAAAAATTATTTGAAGAAATAACGGTTCAAAATGTTTCTAACCTGGGAAAGGAAACAGACATCCAGATCCAGGAAGCCCAGGGAGTTCCAAAAAAGATGAACTCAAAGAGACCCACACTAGGACACATTATAATTAAGTGTCAAAAGTTAAGGACAAAGAGAGAATCTTAAAAGCAGCAAGAGAAAAACAGCTTGTTATAAACAAGGGAACCCCCATAAGACTATCAGCAGATTTTTTTCAGCAGACATTTGGCAGTCCAGAAGGAAGTGGCATGATATATTTAAAGAGCTAAAACAAAACAAAACACTGTCAAACAAGACTACTCTACCTGACAAAGTTGTTGTTCAGTGTTGAAGACAAGATAAAATTTTGCAGCCAAGTAAAAGCTAAAGGAATGCATCACCACTAGACCAGCCTTACAAGAATTGTTAGAGGCACTTCTTTAAGCTGAGCAAAAGGGCACCAATTAGGAACAGGGAAACATGTGAAGGTACAAATCTCACTGGTAAAGGTAAATATATAGTAAAATTCAAAATAATCTAATGTAAAGGTGGTGTGTTGATGACTTAAAAACTATATGAAGGTTAAAAGACAAAAGTAGTAAAGAAACATAATTACAATAATTTCTTAATGGATACACAGATGTACACTGTGACATCAAAAACATAAAACATGGGTGGGGGAAGTAAAAATGTAGAGCTTTAGAATGCATTCCAACTTAAGCTGTTATCAACTTAATATGGATTGTTACAAATATAAGTTGTTTTATATAAGCCTCATGGTAACCATAAAGCAAAAACCAATTGGAGATACACAAAAGATCAAAAGAAAGATACCTAAACTTTCACTACAGAAAATCATCAAATCACAAAGGAAGAGGGCAAGGGAAGAAGAAAGAGACAGAGGAATTAAAAACAATCAGAAAAGAATTAACAAAATGTCAATAAGTACAGTTGACCCTTGAACAACATGGGGATTAGGGGCACTGGCCCCCCACACAGTCAAAAGTCTGCATAAAACGTAGAGTCAGCCATCCGTATTTGTAGTTCCTCCACATCCACAGTTCCTCTGTGTCCACAGTTCCACATCCAAGGATTCAACCAACCACAGATCATGTAGTATTATAGTTTTTACTACTGAAAAAATTCCACATATAAGTGGACCCATACAGTTGAAACCCACATTTTTCAAGGGTCAAATGTACTTACCTGTCAATCACTTTACCTGTAAATGGACTAAAATTCTCTAATCAAAAGACACAGAGTGGCTGAATGGATAAAACAACAAGACCCATCTATATGCAGCCTACAGGAGATTCATTTCAGATGTAAGGACACACACAGACTGAAAGTGAAGGGGTGGAAAAAGATATTTCATGCAAATGGAAAACAAAAGAAAGCTCAGGCACCTATACAAATATCAGACAAAATACACTTCAAGACAAAGACGGTAAGAAGAGACAAAGAAGGTCATTATATAATAATAAAGGGGTCAATTCAACAAGAAGATACAACATTTGTAAATATTTACACAACTGACTTAGGAGCACCTAAATATATAAAGCAAATATTAACAGACCTAAAGGGAGAAACAGACAGCAATACAATAATAGTAGAGGGGGCTTCCCTGGTGGCACAGTGGTTGAGAGTCCGCCTGCCGATGCAGAGGACACGGGTTCGTGCCCCGGTCCGGGAAGATCCCACATGCCGCGGAGCAGCTGGGCCCGTGAGCCATGGCCGCTGAGCCTGCGCGTCCGGAGCCTGTTGCTCTGCAACGGGAGAGGCCACAACAGTGAGAGGCCCGCATACCGCAAAAAACAAAACAAAAAATAATAATAATAGTAGAGGACTTCAACACCCTGCTTTCCTCAAATGGATAGATCATTCACACAGAAAATCAGGAAGAAAGTATCAGCCTTAAATGACACGTTAGACAACATGAATTTATCAAACACATACAGAACATTTCATTGAAAAGCAACAAAATATACATTCTTCTCCAGCACAGATGAAATATTCTCCAGGTTAGACCACCGTGTTAGGTCCGTCTTAATAAATTTAAGAATAATGAAATCATATCAAGCATTTTTCCAATTACAATGGTATGAAACTAGAAATCAATTACAAGAAGAAAACTGAAAAATTTACAAATATGTGAAGGTTAAACAACATGCTACTGAACAACAAATAGGTCAAAGAAGAAATCAAAGAAAATTCAAAAAAATACCTTGAAACAAATTAGAATGGAAATACCACATACCAAAACTTATGGGGTGCAGAAAAAGCAGTTCTAAGAGGGAAGTTCCTAGTACCTACATCAAGAAACTAGAAAAATATCAGTTAAACAACCTAACCTCATACCTCAAGGAACTAGAAAAAGAAAGACAAATAAATTCCAAAGTTAGTAGAAGGAAAGAAATAACAAGATCAGAGTGGAATTTCATAGTAAAATAGACACTAAAAAGACAACAGAAAATATCAGTGAAACTGTAACACAGAGAAACAAACCTGACTCCATATTGAATCTATTCCTTTAGCTCTAACTTTTGTGCTCTGTTGCCTGTGCTTAGTCATGCTGGTTCTGCACCTTTCATAAAAGAATGTTGCTTATAACCTGAAATATGCAGTCTATCCCATTCTCAAAGCTCTGACCTTTAAAAGTATAACACTTCTCCATTCATATAGAGATAAATAGTTGCAGAACAAATAGTTGCAGACAAACATATTTGTCTTGTTGGAGGTTTGTAGAAGCATTGTGACCAGACTTACTTGGACAGCTGCAAGAATAAAGGATTCTGGTACCAAGAAATTTGCAACAAACAGCCACACTCCCTCCCCTTTCAGTATAAAACAAGCCTGAATTCTAACTTGGGTAAGATAGCTCTTTGGGCCACTAGTCTACCATCTTTTTGACCTGCTGGCTTTCTGAATAAAGTCACTATTCGTTGCCCCAACAATTCGTCTCTTGATTTACTGGCCTGTCGTGGGATGAGCAGTAAGAGGTTGGACTCAGTAATAAAACTAAAAGCTGGTTCTTGGAAAAGATAAACACGACTGACAAATCTTTAGCTTGACGCACCAAGAAAAAATGAGAGACAAATCATATAAATAAAATCAGAAATAAAGAAGATATTACAACTGTTACCACAGAAAAACAAAGGATCGTAAGAGACTACTATGAACAGTTATTGGACAACACTGAAGAACTGGATAAGTTGCTAGAAACACATATCAAGACTGAACCATGAAGAATAGAATAACTGAACAGACTGATTCCTAGTAAGGAGATTGAATTAGTAATCAAAAACCTTCCAACAAACAAAAGTCCAGGACCAGATGGCTTCAGTGATGATTCTACCAAACATTTAAAGACGAATTAATACCACTCCTCAAACTCTTCCAAAAAATAGAAGAGGAGGGAACAAACTTTTTTCTCAAGACGAGCATTACTCTGATATGAAAGCCAGACAAGGATACCACAAGAAAAGAAAATTACAGGCCAATATCCCTGATGAACATGTACAAGAATCTTCAACAAAATATTAGCAAGCCAAATTCCACAATTCATTAAAAGATCATACACCAGCATCAAGTGGGATTAATTCCAGGGATGCAAGGATGGTTAAACAACCACAGATCAATCAATGTGATACATCACATTAAAAAAACAAAGAATAAAAACCACACGATCATCCCAACAGATTCAGAAAAAGCACTTGACAAAATTTAACAACCATTTTTTAAAATAAAATCTCTCAACAAAGTGGGTGTAGAGGAAACATACCTAAACACAATTCAGGCCATATATGACAAGCCCAAAACTAACATTATACTCAATGGTGAAAAAGCTAAAAGCTTTTCCTCTAATATTAGGAACAAGACAAGGATGCCTACACTTATCACTTTATTCAACATAATATTGGAGTCCTAGCCAGAGAAATTAGGCAAAAAAAAAAGGGAAGGAATAAAGACGGGAAGGGAGGGAGGAAGGGAGGGAGGGAGGAAGGAAGAAAAGGTATCCAAATCAGAAAGGAAGAATTTAAACTGCCACTATTTGCAGATGACATGAGACTACAAAGAGAACACCCTGAAGACTGTTAGAACTAAAAAGTGGATTAAGTACAGTTGCAGGACATAAAATCAGCATACAAAAATCAGTTGCATTTCTATATACTAACAACAAGCTATCAGAAAGAGAACTTAAGAAAGCAATCCCATTTACAACAGCATTAAAAAGACTAAAATATTTAGGGATAAATATAACCAAGGAGGTGAAAGACTTGTACACTGATAACTATAAAGTATTGATGAAAGAAATTGAAGATACAAATAAATGGAAAGATACTCCATGGTCATGGATTAGAAGAATTAATATTGTTACAATGTCCATACTACCCAAAACAATCTACAGATCCAATGCAATCTCTATCAAAATTCCAATGGCATTTTTCCCCAAAAATAGAAGGAACAGTCCTAAAATTTGTATAGATCCACAAAAGACCCTGAATAGCTAAAGCAATTGTGAGAAAGAATAAAGCTAGAGGCATCACACTTCCTGATTCCAAACTACTTTACAAAGCTGTAGTAATCAAAACAGTATGCTATTGGCATAAAAACAGACACATAGATCAAAGGAACAGAATAGAGAGCCCAGAAATAAACCCATGCATATAGGGTCAATTAATTTATGACAAAAAAGCCAAGAATATACAATGGGGAAAGGACAGTCTCTTGAATAAACAGTCTGGGAAAACTGGACCACCACATGTAAAAGAATGAAACTGGACCACTATCTTACAAAATACACAAAAATTAACTCAAAATGGATTAAAAACTTGAATGTAAGCCCTGAAACCATAAAACTCCTAGGAGAAAACATAGGCAATAAGCTCTTTGACATCAGTCTTAGTGATGATTTTTTGGATTTGACACAAAAAGCAAAGGCAACAAAAGCAAAAATAAACAAGTGGAACTACATCAAACTAAAAAGCTTCTGCACAGCAAAGGAAACTATCAACAAAATGAAAGTGAACCTGCCAAATGAGAGAAAATATTTGCAAATCATATATCTAATAAAGGATATGATTAGACATTTTCCCAAAGAAGACATATAGATGGCCAACAGGTATATGAAAAGGTGCTCAATATCACTATTTATCAGGGAAATGCAAATCAAAACCATAATGAGATATCAACTTACATCTGTTAGAATGGCTATTATTTTTAAAAAATGACAAGTGTTGGTGAGAATGTGGAGAAAAGGGAATCATTGTGCACTACTGGCTGGAAGGTCAGTTGGTACAGTCACTGTGGAAAACAGTGTGGAGATTCTTCAAATATCACTACCATATGATCCAAGATTCCACTTCTGGTATTTATCTGAAGGCAACAAAAACACTAACTTAAAAAGATGTCTAGGGACTTCCCTGGTGGCACAGTGGTTAAGAATCCGCCTCAGGGGACACATGTTCGAGCCCTGGTCCGGAAAGATCCCACATGCCGCAGAGCAACTAAGCCCGTGCGCCACAACTACTGAGCCTGCGCTCTACACCCCATGAGCCACAACTACTGAGCTCGCGTGCCACATCTACTGAAGCCCGCGTGCCTAGAGCCTGTGCTCCACAACAAGAGAAGCCACCGCAATGAGAAGCCCATACACTGCAACAAAGAGTAGCCCCCTCTGATGCAACTAGAGAAAGCCCGCGTGCAGCAACAAAGACCCAACGCAGCCAAAATAAATAAATAATTAATTTTTTAAAAAAAGGTATCTCTACACTCATGTTCACTGCAGCCCTGTTTACAATAACAAAGATATGGAGGCAACCTAAGTGTTCCTGATGGACGAATGGATAAAGAAGATGTGATATATATATGTATATACCTATGTACAATGAAATATATTCAGCCATAAAAAAGAATGAAATATTGTCATTTGCAATAAAATGGACTGACTTTGAGGGCAGTACACTAAATGAAAGGGGTCAGACAGAGAAATATAAGTACCATATGATCTCATTTATATGTGAAATCTAAAAACAAAAACAAAAACAATGAGCTCATAGATACAGAGAACAGATTAGTGGTTGCCAGAGGCGGGGGGTAAGGGGTGGGCAAAATAGGCAAAGGGTGTCAAACTTTAGTTATAAAATAAATAAGTTATGGGATGTAGTACAGCATGGTGACTATAGTTAATAATACTGTATCGTGTGCTTGAAACTTGCTAAGAGAGTAGATCCTAAAAGTTCTCATCACAAGAAATAAAGAAGTTGTAACTACTGTGGTGATGGATGCTAACTCGACTTGTTGTGGTGGATTGTTTAGCAATATGCACAAACACTGAATCATTATGTTGTACACCAGAAACTAATAATGTAATATATCAATTATATTTTAACAAAAAATTCCTTAAGCCTAGAAACCTTTTGGAATTTTAGAACTTAAAGAATTCATTTGTTAAATGATGTTAAGCTGTATGAAAATCATAACTTCCATTAAAAAAAAACAAACATGCTGCATAGACTGTAGATCCTCATGGGAAGAAATTAACATGAACAAGAATAAGCAAAGCCACCTTAAATGACTGAGACCTTAGAGAGGAGAAGGGTTGACTGGGACCAGAGAGGATGGTAAAAATTGTTAAGATTGCTGGACCAGAAATCTGAGATCTCGAGCTGAGTCCTTGGTCAACGGCTTTACAGAGATAAGAGCTTGGGCTGTCATTTAGACTCTCCAAACCTCAACTTCTTCTCTATAGAGGCTGTGTGTTGCAGGGATTGAGGTCACATATTCTGGAGCCAGCCTGCCTTAGCTCTGTAACCTTGGGCAAGTTAACTGACCCCTCTAGGCCTCAGTTTCTTCATCTGTAAAAGGGGAGATGAAAAGAGTGTTTCACCTATACTTCCAGGCTTCTTAAGAGAATTAAATGAGTCTTATAAAGCACCTTTAATAGTATCTGGCACCTCGTAAGCACTATAAAAAGATTTGCTATTACATCACCATTACAAAATCAAAGAGTTGAATTAAATCTCTGAGGTTGGTTCTTGCACCAGCATGCTGGGATGCTGTGGGCTGAGTCTAGGGGCACTCTGCATAGCTATTTAAGGGAAATGCTGAGACTGTTAAACAAAACAAATCCATAAACCAGAAATCCTGGATACCTTCCAAAATTTTGTGTAAAGTCAAGGGTAGGGGTGGGAATTGGTGAGAGCCTAGGTGGGTCCCAGCTGGCAGCCCCTGTCTCTGTGGGCAGGGGAAGAGGAAGATCTTCCTGTTTTTATACTGGTCAATATGACTAGGGAGATGGAGGGGTTTATCATACAAAGAAAGAAAGCCTCTGAGAAGCAAGAGGCTTTGCAAAGCGGGTTAAGCAGTGGTGGGGCGATGGGCTGGGAGGTGGGGGGAAGGTCCATATGATAAAGTCTGTCTCTGAGACATGAACATTGTGGTAGGGGGAGGGCAGGTGTGTAAGTACACTTCACAGGCCCTTCACATGGGGTTAGATCACTTTGGATTTGGAAAACTCTCTTTGGCTTCTCAAACTTCCTATGATTTCCAGTGGGTTTTGAGATGTGCCTTTGGAGGTAAAAGCTTGACCATGGGGGGCTCATTGCCTCACACACATGGGTGCTAGGGCAGGTAGGAACATCCGCTGGGTGAGTTGGCGCCACTGTCCATGGTGCCCCCGCTGTCCAGGGCGGCTGTGTGTACCTCCAGCTGGAGGGCACCTGCCCTGTTTGAACAAGCCGGCACTCCCGAGGGTGATGCCTCATGGACCCTGGACTCTTTTCAGAGCTGGTCGCATTCCCTCAGCAGCAGGTGTAACAGGTACATTGGCAACAGGGGCAGTGGGCTGAACTCCTTTGGGCTCTGAATTGAAAACAAGTTGTGACCATAGCCATGACCTCAGACAGGTTCCTCTCCATCAGCTTCCCTTATTCAACCTCCAGGTCCTGAGAAGTGTGATCAGAGTGGAACATAATAGGTTTTGCTTATAGTTAGGGAGTTTGGGATTGACACGTACATACTACTGTATATAAGATAGAAAACCAACAAGCACCTGCCGCATAGCACAGAGAACTCTGCTCAATGTTCTGTAACAAACTAAATGGGAAAAAAATTTGAAAAAGAATGGATACATGTATATGTATAACTGCATCACTTTGCTGTACACCTGAAACTAACACAACAGTGTTAATCAACTATGCTCCATATAAAATAAAAAGTTTAAAATAAAATAAAGTGAGTGCCTCTGGGCAACAAGAATAAATAAATAAGATAAAAAATAAGAGACAGGGGCTCACGCTGGGTGCAAGCATTATGACACTTGGAGGGAGGCTTCCCAGAGGAGATGGCAGACTGGGGGTCAACCAGAGGGCCCCCCCACCATCTCTCCGGCTCTGGAAGTGAGTCAAGGTGAAAAAACAGTAAGGAAGCATTTGAGTGACTGGTTTGGAGGCTTGAGTAGAAGATTGTAAAGACATAAAAAGGTTTGATCTCCATTCCCTACCAAGGAAAGACATTTCCATGAGCTGAGGTACAGCCCTGAGAGGTAAACTGTGAAAATGTGATAAAAGGACGGGATACTGGTGATGATGGTGGTGATAATGATGTTGATTTAATATTTATTGAGCCTTCAATATTCTCCAGGCACTGTGCTTCAGGAACAGTAAACGTCTCATACTGACCCCACCACAACCTCATGAGGTAGGGTCTATATTTTTAGCCCTATTTTACAGAAATAAAAATTGCTCAAAGAAGTTGTAAGTTTATTAAGTGGCATTGCTGGGATTCCAGTTTAGCGTCTGAATTCTTAATGCACACAAGAGCCCCAACCTGATTGGTCCAGTCTACCCTAGCAACCAGCATCGTCACAATCCAACCCTTCCCCTCCAGCTTCGAAGAGGAAAGGAAGTTGTCAAAGTGCAGTATCGGGCTCGCCTGCTGGCGCAGTGGTTGAGAGTCTGCCTGCCGAGGCAGGGAACATGGGTTCGTGGCCCGGGCTGAGAAGATCCCACATGCCGCGGAGCGGCTGGGCCCAGGAGCCGTGGCCGCTGAGCCTGCGCGTCCGGAGCCTGTGCTCCGCAACGGGAGAGACCACAACACCGTACCGCAAAAAAAAAGGTGCAGTATCCTGAGAGGGGCCTCTTACAGAGAGAGGCACAGTCGCATCTCCAAAGTCTGGCTTCTGGAAGGGGTGGCGGAGGGGTGATCATGGCTGTGATTTATGGGCATATTTGTATACACCCTGGTCCTGGTCAGCACGCGGCACTGGAACCACCTTCCCAGGCCCTGAATTCTGCCTCACAGTAACAAGATACCAATTCCCCTTTCCCTAAAGAGGGCCCTGTCAGTGGGTGATGGATGTTCAAATAAGATTTCTGTATGACCTGCTCCTTGGTTTTTATTCCTCCGGGAGCATTTCTAGTTCAGTGACTAAAAAACAAATCAATCAGCGAGTAGAAATACAGTGGAATCCTAAATTTAGGCCTACTAAACAGAAATACTCTAACGTTATTGTGAAATCTGGTTTCAAGGAAAACACCATTTACCCCAAAGCTCAGTGAGTAACACATAACTTACATGACTGAAAGGATGACCATGGTCAGCCACCCCAAGTTTAGACTCTGTCCATATTTAGAAGGCAAAAAGTCATCATAATATTTTTATCATTACCACTCAATTTTGAGGAAAAGAGAATTTCTATCAATTGTTAAGATTGCTTGAGGCTGGCGGTCCAGCTCAGGCTATTGGGCTGCTGATAAGCATTAACAAAGAGCCAGGTATAAGGTAGCATGGGGGGAGGGATGGCCAACCCAGAAAGGTACCCTCAGGAGCCACTACATCCTATTCTTAGGATGACCCTTGCAGATGACCTCTGATGGCCAGGTCTTTGCCTACAACCAGAGCACACTGGTGTTGGGTTGCAAAATACTCACTGAAAATGTCCCTCCAAATCCTCCCGACAGCTGACTCCTGTTAATCCCTCTACATCCTCGGCACCACCTCATCCAACGTCAAATTAAACCCACTCTAGATTAGCAGATGCAAACGAGTGTCTATAGGATGGGTAAACAAGGTCCTACTGTACAGCACAGGGAACTATACTCAATACCCTGTGATAAACCATCATGGAAAAGGATATGAAAAAGAATACATATATGTATAACTGAGTCACTTCGCTGTGCAGCAGAAATTAACACAACATGGTAACTCAACTAGACTTCAATAAAATTTAAAAAGAAATTAAACCCACTCTAACTTGAAGGTTACAGAGTAGCTCACATCAAGATGTTTAATTTAGGGGCTTCCCTGGTGGCGCAGTGGTTGAGAGTCCGCCTGCCGATGCAGGGGACATGGGTTCGTGCCCTGGTCTGGGAAGATCCTACATGCCGCAGAGCGGCTGGGCCCGTGAGCCATGGCCGCTGAGCCTGCGCGTCCGGAGCCTGTGCTCCGCAACGGGAGAGGCCACAGCAGTGAGAGGCCCGCGTACCGCAAAAAAAAAAAAAAAAAAAAGATGTTTAATTTAGCCAAGCCCCAAACTACTCTAAACTTGAACTGGGAACAAACTCATCCATCAGAGTTTTTCTAACTAAACTGGCTTAAGTTAAGGCTTCACGCCCAAATCAGAACGTGCTCATAGAAACCCAAACACGGTTGGTGCCAGGTGCTTCTTTTGCTAACCTCCACACCACGTCGACCTGTACAAAGCGGTTTTGTTCAGCTACATATTATCCTCCAAAAAAAGGACGACAAAGCTCTACGTGTCGGGGCCGCTTACCTTTCAAGGCGGAGATGAATAAAAGTGCTACCTGCGAACTCTTCATCCGGTAACTCCCGCGACTGAACCGACGCTCACAAGCAAGGTGGAAAGAGCAGGGGCCTTCAACCTAGGAACTCAGGTCTAGTGTGAGGCTTGTCGGGCGTTAATCAACTTAATGGGGCAAGAGTCGTGCGCCTGCTCTTTCCTGACGCCAGGTGTGTCTGATCTCCATCACGCCAGTGAAGCTCGGGCGGGGGGCGGGGCATCCAACCAGCAGCATCAGCATCACCTGGAAGCAGTTCAAAATCAAGCCCCGCCGCAGACTTACAGCCTCAGAAACTCTAGGGACGAAGCCCAGCAGTCTACACTGTGAAACACCCTCCATCGGTCCTAAGGTCTGCCGAAGCCAGAGCACTATTGCATTACGTCATGATGCTCCCTTAAATGAAGCTCTAACGACAACTGAAGGAGAAACCCCCCTCATTCTGAAATCAAAGAAAGGTTGAAGAAGATTGTGTTTGGGTGCACGTGGCAAAGACTCTCTACTGGTAAGTGAGGAAGTAGGAGAGATGTATTTGATGCAGCGCCATGAGTCATTCTGGCAGTAAAATGGGCTTTTTTCCCTTGTCAAGATATCTCATTAAAAAATAAGAAAAATAGTAGGCATCTGTTTCCCAAGAAAAATGACTAAAGCCAGAGTTATTTTCTATTTTAATGATTTTGCTAGGTTATCAGGAATGTTGCTTGTACATTTCATGACCTTACCTACTTAAATAATGTTTAGGGTTCTATATTTCCTCAGAAAGAGCATAAAAATATGTTTCGCTTAGTAATATTATTCTCATCAACACACTCTGTTAAATCTGTGACACTTTACGCATTAAATCTACCGCCCGACTCAAGTTTTATGTTAAAATTGTTTGAATTTCACCTTTTGTTTACAGTTCTCTTTGCCGAGAACAGATTTCCTTTGCTGCTTATAGAGAAGAGTGCTCACACAGTAGCCTTTAAAATTCCCAAGTTTGCTCATTTATGAGCATTTCTTAGCCAGTGGGTCACACTTTCAGGTGAACTATTCTATATTGGTTTTTTTTTTTTTTTTAGCGTTAAGAATCTGACATCCAGTAACAGAAGGTAATACAAACCATCACGTTAAAACAAGACTTTATTACATTTGTTTGTAATTTAGTTTGCTTATGGTTTATAATCTCACATACACACAAAAAATATATTATTGACATCAAAGAAGTTACAGCAGATTTTAACCCAACAGACGTTTGTCCACTTCAAATACTACAAACAAACATCCTTTACTAGGGAAAAAATATTTTTTGGAAGTTTACTAGAATTAATTTAGAGCGTATGAGTTACTAAAAAGGTGTGAGTTCCATCACAGTGTTGGAAACTAACAACAAAAATTCAATTAAGTACAACCTGACATTTATACACTATAGAAACAAAATTGCATTATAAAATCAATAAGTTAATGAACTAAAAGACACACTTCACCTAAGATAAAAATATTTAATTTATAAATCACTATAGAATACAACAAAAGAAACAAAATAATGCCATTGAAATTGATTTTTGAAGGATTTTGAGACTCAACTTATATTTTAATATTTTGTTCATATATAGCCAAGAGTAAGAGGGAAAGCCAACCTAGGGTCAGTCCAAAGTTCTGCAGGAGAAACATCAACCACGGTCGCTGTGTTTGAACATGAGTCATTTCAGGAAGCTAAAAAAAGAATAAAAAACCAGAATAAGATCCAGATATATTCACTGCTGGGAAAAGTTTGGTGGGAAAACATGAGAGACTCTGTTATTCAGAACTTAATAACCTTTCAAATTCCCCAAACAGTTACAAAATGTTTAATACCTACTCTTACCAAAATTCTAAAACATTAGATAAATTAAGCCACTTGATTGTGGTTAGAAGGATCTTAGTGATACCAGAAATCTTAAAATGACAGAGCTATCAACTGAAAGCAAACCCAACTCTTATTTTTATTTTTGGAAAATGCTTAAATGTGCAATAGATAATAAATGAAAGGTATCATTTTTGATCGTTCTGTTAGGTTTATGAAGTTGCTAAATTCACTGGCTATTACGAAACATATACTTGTTTCTTTTCAAAATGATGACCAAGGTCTTCCTGACCTTTGGAACAATAAAGGCATCATCTCCTAAGGCTATGTTTTATTCTCAGAGAGAGAAATGGCAAAATCACTTTATGTTTGTGAAATGCCGTATGCCATTTAGAGGGAAACGTTCACTCAAGCATCTGTGTGAAATGCCTCAATGTGTTTGTCTCACATTCTTTCGAATCCCTCACCCTGAGAAGGTCAGAGTGAGTATCTCTCTCTCATGACAGTCAATTCTACTGGAGCACAGGCTCAGGTCAACATGGTTTGGAGACTGAACTCCACCTTGGCACTGCTGACATTTGGGGCTAGAGAATTCTTTGTTGTGGGAGTTCTCCTATGTATTGAAGGATGTTTTGCAGCACCCCTGATTTCTATCCACTAGATGTCAGTTGTACGTCTGCCCCTAGTCATGACAACCAAGAATGTCTCCAGACATTGTCAAATGTCCCCTGGGGGCTAAAAATCACCTCTGATTGAGAACTACTGGATTCTTTTACCTAGCAAGAGAAAGGTCAAACATAAAAAATATGCAAGGGCTTTAGATTTATGGCAGTGGAAAACAGGCTGACGTATTTTTTCATGCCTGTATGGGAGCATCCGGTATATATATACCTTTTCAGATTCTTTTCCCTTATAGGTTATTACAAAATATTGAGTAGAGTTCCCTGTGATATGCAGTAGGCCCTGTTGATTATCTATTTTATATATAGTCGTGTGTACATGTTAATCCCAAACTCCTAATTTATCCCTCCCGCCACCTCCCTTTCCTGGTTGGTAACCGTAAGTTTGTTTTCTATATCTGTGAGTCTCTTTCTGTTTCGTAAATAAGTTCCTTTGTATCATTTTTTTAGATTCCACATATAAGTCATATCATATGGTATTTGTCTTTCTTTGTCTGGCTTACTTGACTTCGTATGATAATCTCTAGGTCCATCCATATTGCTGCAAATGGTATCCCTTGCTTTTTTTTTTAATCAAAATAATTGGCTCTGTGATAACGTGCCATCCATTCAGGGGTACCTTCTAGCAGCTCACCTTTCCCTCGAGGCCTTTCAGGATGCTCTGGCAGAAGGTCTTATGTAACATTTGCTTTCATTTACATCCATTTTATCATGCCCTTTCTTATATCTTTCCCCCTCTCCTGTTTACTCCTCATAACCCTGTAAGAGGTAAAATTATTAACTCCTTTCAGTTATGAGGAAACACTGGCTCAAGGAGGATGATGACTTATCCAAAGGCACACAGACATGATGTCAGAACCAAGACAAGGAGCCAGGTCATCTCATTATTGTAGAGGATATACAAACACCTACAAAGACCAGCTTTCTATCTGAAATTCACCTCTGTCTATTATGGCCAATACATCTCTAACTAATTAGAAAAAAATAGAAAATGCAAACACTAAAAATGTCCAATTAGGCATAAACTAACCATTGCATGTGATAAAAATATGTAGTAGAATATACAGATATCACACTGCCTTTGTCATAAAAGACATCACATTACTGATTCTGTTTTTAAGGCAGACAATATGCACTGGAAAAAAAGCTATAATAGACTAACTTTGTACACCTATAGAAATAGACAAACAATGAAAATCAACATTTCAAAACACTTTAAGGAGATTCTCACCCTGATATGGAAGCTTTGATCTTAATTTGGGTGGCCTGTCTGAACTTCCCATGTCCATGTGGTTTGGTAAGAAAACCCAGCTAAGCTTACTTTTGAGACAATACTTGGCCCTCTTTTGGATGACTATGGATGATATGTGAACCGTAATATCTCTTGGGTACATACCAAAATACCAGAGAGTTCTGAAGAAAGTCTTTCCAAAAGATACAAACATAAAATGCCAAAGCTCAGACCACATCTGATCACAGTATTTCACTTGCTCCAAATCTACCCACATTTAAAAAAATTTTTTATTTAAATTTTATTTATTTATCTTTGGCTGCATTGGGTCTTCATTGCTGCATGTGGGCTTTCTCTAGTTGCGGCGAGCGGGGGCAACTCTTCATTGTGTGCAGGCTTCTAGTTGCGGTGGCTTCTCTTGTTGAGGAGCACAGGCTCTAGGCACGCAGCCTTCAGTAGTTGTGGCACACGGGCTCAATAGTTGTGGCTCACAGGCTCTAGAGCGCAGGCTCAGTAGTTGTGGTGCATGGGTTTCATTGCTCCACAACATGTGGGATCTTCCCGGACCAGGGCTTGAACCCGTGTCCCCTGCATTGGCAGGTGGATTCTTAACCACTGCACCACCAGGGAAGTCCTACTCACATTTTTAAAATAATTTCAGTTAGCAAATTTTGAAGGAAAATAAAGGTCCATGTGAATTAATTTTCAAGAGTATTTATTGTTCTTTTCTTCTTTTTAAAATGTCCAACAAGAGGTTAAATGCCACCATTTTTCCCTGGCTTTCAAGTGAGAAAAGTCCCCTTTTCCTCTAGGGCAATTAAATTCTGTTATTGAACAGTTTTACAGATGTTGATTTATACCCTAAGACCAGAGGGGTGAAATGATGGATAGAGTGTGTTAACATTGAAGTAAAATGTAGAAAAAAAAGATGAGAAATGTTAGTAAAACAGCCTTGCCCAGAGATACCACTAGGAGAAATGTTCTTTAGATTCCTTCCAGATATTCGGAAACCTTGAAGTAGAAAGTCCTTCCTTTTTAACCTCCATGCTTGGCAAGTTCCTCAAGTCAGATCAGTGAATGTCAAGATATGATAGTCAAGGTGTTGTAATTTTCTGGAAGATAATCTTGAACTAAGATGCAACTCTTTAACATACCACTAAGTTCTTTTTTTAAATTTTCAATCAGGCACAGGAAAGAAATTCCCTGAGATGCGCAAAGTCCACATATTGACGGTGATTTTTCTACAGATAATTGTCCTTGCAAGTTCTATTAACTAACTCAGAGGTAGTTATGATGGTGAACTGCTGACTGGGATTTCTGAACATTTTAGAAAGTGATAGTAAATAAATGTTTTACACTTGAGTCCATCCCGATAATTGTATCCTTAGTCAAACTGAAGCTTTAAAATGAATGTTCACAGAGAAGCTAGAACACATCAGGAAGGAAAGTGGATAAATACTAATATCATGTACCATGTAGTAATTATAGACTAGGGAGGACTTGTCACAAAAAAAGGGTGGTCTGTAGAATATCCTCTGAAACTAAGATTCTGTCTCTCCTTCTTGTACATCTAAGGTTCACACTCCCAGGCCATACAAAGACTTCTCTGTCCATTTCCGTTGGTATTCTGAAAATGCTTCCTTGTTGGTGTCATTAAAGATCAATTACTGGATTTTGCAACATTTACCTTCATTATGGTTCATAAATGTACATGCTAAAAAAGAAATCTCAGTGTCCAATATTTCTATTGATATAATACACTAAAAATTTCAAAGGCCTTTCATTACTAACAATGTACAATTCAAATATAGAAGTTCAACATTCATTTGTTGAAGACACTTGGCGATATCTCTTATGAAGGTAAAATTGTAATGCAAATATTTTTCCCCTCTCAGGAACCCATAGCTCTTGGCGTCACCAACTTTCAAGAGAAATGATGTGTTTCTCCATTCATGAAGCACAACTAACAACTGGTTTATACCATCTTCTCTTCAGAGGGACCTTAAAACCCGTCGTGCACACGGAGTCGGGTATATATTTGCCTTTGGTAAGAAGAACCATGCTTATTCCTAAGAAATATGACGAGGAGAAAAACCTCAGAAGCCTTTCTGTAGGGTGTCCTAATAATGTTTAAACTCTTTAGGGGCACATATGCAATGGGTTGGTCTGTCACATTTGTAAATGGCTTAATTTTGTCCTTGCAGAAGAGTCACTTCTAAAAACAAAATGGAAACTTGTTAATGGAAGTCACCATTTGGTTGGCAAATCTGCAATGATCTGTTTGCATGTGCAACTGTATACTTAATAGTTGTGTCACCTACAAATGGGCACTTGCCATCTACCTCTAAGGATTAAATTATGAGCCGCTGCACCTTCTGACCTTCAACACCTCCTGAAAGGAGTTCAGGGTGGAGATCAGAAATGAGGTGCTCTGCGCTCTGGAAAAAACTGGCAGAACAGGTCTTCAGATAATTAGATATTTTCAGGAGATGAATTTATGAGCCCAAATCTTGCATCTCCTCATATCTAGGAAAAACACTAAAATCCTTCATGCTGACATCTGCTCCTCGTGACTAGCTGATCACGAGATTAGCAGAAACCTTCTGCAAAAAATATGTGCTTGATTGCATGTACTCCCCCTTCACTAACACCACATATATACTGACCTTCCCCCCTACCTCTTTGAAGCAGTTTCTCAGAGCTATCTGAAATGCTGTCTCCCGGGCTATAGTCCTCATTTTGCCCCGATAAAACTTAACTCACAGCTCTCACGTTGTGCATTTTTTTTCCCGTCAACAGTTGAATATCAAAGACTTCTGGATTCTGGTATGGCATGTAAGGAGATTACAAGTCACCAATTCATCCTAACAAGTGAAAAACTGAACAAACTCAAAGATTAACCAGCCTTCTTAGATATGTCAGAGAAGTGAGGCCACAGGGCAAACTGCTGGCCTACATATTGAAAGACAAGAAGACCCAGAGAATCACAATTTACTGTAGCAGAAACCACAAGCAGGAACTTTTGTAGGAACCAGTGCCAGGGTAGGGAAACTGGAGCTGTAACTGATGGATCGTTAGAGGCTGAGTGTAGACAAGCCTAAGCGTTAAAAGCTTCAGGGGGAACCAGTCTTAGGGAGGCCTTCCACCCACACACTTTTGTGAATTTTACTGAGAGGAGCTCTACCAGATTCTCACAGTGAATATTGGAGAAAAATGCCGTCAAGCTTCCAGACTTCAGAGCAAGGAAAGTTATCAGGGAAAAAGATGGGCATTAGATAAGGAAAAAAGAGTCAATGCTCCAAGAAGACATATCAATCCTTAATGTGTATGCACCTAACTACAGCATGTCAAAATACATGAGGCAAAAACTGATAAAACTGAAAGAAGCACTAGATGGATCCACTATTACAGTTGGAGACTTTAGTGCGCCTCTTTCAGAAACGGACAGATCCAGGAGGCAGAATATCAGTAAGATCAAAGTGGAACTAAAGAGCTGGACCATCAATCAGCTGGATAAAATTGACATCTACAGACCACTCCATCCAATCACAGCAGAACACACATTCTTCTCAAGCTCACATGGAACATTCACCAAGACAGACCACATTCTGGGCCATAACACTTAATAAACTTAGAAGAATAGGAATCATACAATGTCTGATCTCAGATCACAATGGAATTAAACTAGAAATTAATGACAGAAAAATAGCTGGAAAAATCCCCAAATACTGAAGATTAAACAACACAGTTCTAAATAACATGAGTCAAGAGGAAATCTCAGGAGAAATTAATATTTTGACCTAGGTGAAAATGAAAATCAACTTATCAAAATTAGTGGGATTCAGTGAACATAGTGAATAGAGGGAAATTTATGATTGAATGTATATGTTAGAAAAAAAGAAAGATCTAAAATCAATAATCTAAGCTTCCAATTTAGGAAACTAGAAGAAGAATAGCAAATTAAATCCAAAGAAAGAAGAAGAAAAGAAATAATAAAAATTACAGCAGAAATCAATGAAATTGAAAACAGGAAATCAATAGAGAAAAATCGACAAAACCAGAAGTTGATTCCATGAAAAGAGCAATAAAACGGATTAGCCTCTTCCAGGCTAACTAAGAAATAAAGACAGAAGACACAAATTACCAATATCAGAAATGAAAGAGGGGACATCACTAATAAATCCATGGACAATAAAAGGATAATAAAGGAATATTATGAATAACTCTATGCCCACAAATTTGATAACCTAGACGAAATATACAAATGCCTTGAAAGACACAATCTGCTAAAACTAACACAAAAGGAAATAGACCATCTGAATAGGCCTACTTCTATTAAAGAAATAGAATCAATAATTAACAACCTTCCAAAGCACTAGACCCAGATGTATTCACTGGTGAATTCTATCAAATATTTAATGAAGAAATTGTGTCAGTTCTCTACAATCTCTTCCCAAAGAAAGAAGCAAAGGAAATACTTTCTAATTCATTCTAAGAGGCCAGAGTTGTCTTAACACCAAAACCAGACAGAGATATTACAAGAAAAGAAAAATAGAGAGCAATATTTCTCATGAACAGAGTTGTAAAAATCCTCAACAAAATATTAGCAACTCAAATCCAACAATGTGTAAGAAGAATTATACACCACAAAAAAGTGGGATTCACCCCAGGCATATACAAGCCTGGTTTAACATTCAAAAATCAATTAATGTAATCTACATTCCAATATCAACAGGCTAAAGGAAAATCACACGATCCTATCTATAGATGCATACAAAGCATTGACAAAATTCAACACCCATTTATGATAAAAACTCCCAGTAAACTAGGAATAGAAGGAAATTTCCTCAAACTCACTATGAACATCTATAAAAAGCTTACAGCTAACTTCTCACTCAATGGTGAGAAACTCAAAGCTTTCCCATAAGAACAGACACAAAGCAAGGATGTCCCCTCCCACCACTGCTTTTCAACATCGTATTGGAAGTCCTAGCAAATGCAGTAAGAGAAGAAAAGGAAATAAAAGGTAAAGAGATTGGGAAGGTGAAAATAAGACTGTGTTTATTTGTACTTGACATGATCATCTATGTAGAAAATCCAAAAGAACCAACAGCAAAGCTCCTGGAACTATTAAATGCTTATATCAAGGTTACAGAATACAAAGTTAATATACAAGAGTCAATTGCTTTTCTATTTACCAGGAATGAACAAGTGGAGTTTGAATTAAAAATATATTACCATTTATATTAGTACCCAAAATGAAATACTCAGGTATAAATCTAACCAAATATGTGCAAGATCTATATGAGGAAAACTATAAAGCTCAAACAAAAGATGTCAAGGAAAAACTGAATGGAGAGATATTGCATGTTTATGAATAGGAAGACTCAATATTGTCAAGATGTCAGATCTTCACAACTTGATCTACAGATTCAATGCAATCCAAATCAAAATAAAAATCCCAGCAAGTTATTTTGTGGATATTGACAAACTGATTCTAAAGTTTATATGGAGAGGCAGAAGACACAGAATAGCCTACACAATATTGAAGGAGAAGAATAAAGTTGGAGAAGAACGTCAAGACTTACTATAAAGGTACAGTAGACAAACAGATCAATGGAACAGAGTAGAGAGCTTAGAAATAGACCCACATAAATATAGTCAACTGATCTTTGACAGAAGAGCAAAAGTAATAAAATGGAACAAAGTCTTTTAAACAAATGGTGTTGGAACTATTGGATATGCACATGCAAAAAAAATGAATCTATACACAGAACTTTCATAAAAATTAAATCAAGATGAATCACAGATTTAAATGAAAAACAAAATTATAAAACTACTGGAAGATAATATAGGTGAAACCTAGATGTCTTTGGGTTTGGTAATGCCTTTTTAGATACAACATCAAAAACATGCTCCATGAACGAACTCACTGACAAGCTGAAGTTCATTTAAATTAAAAACTTCTTCTCTTGATAACATCAAGAGAATGAAAAGATAAGCCAGAGACTGGGAGAAAATATTTGTAAAAGACACATCTAATAAAAGACTGTTTAAAATATACAAAGAACGCTTAAAATTCAACAATAAGAAAACAAACAACCCAATATTTAAAATGGGCAAAAGAGCTGAAAAGACACCTCCTCCAAGGAGGCAGAAGGTATATCGATGGCAAATAATCATATGAAAAGATGTTAAACATCATATGACTTCAGGAAATTCCAGATTAAAATGGCAATGAGATACTACTGCACACCTATTCGAATGGCCTAGATCCAAAAAACGGACACCACCAAATACTGGCAAAGATCTGAAGCAACAGGAACTCTCATTCATCGCTGGTGGGAATGCAAAATGGTACAGCCACTTTGGAAGACATTTGGCATACTTTCTGCAGAACTAAACATTCTCTTATCGTTAAGATCCAGAAATCGCATTCCTCAGTATTTACCCAAATATTCTGGAAACTTATGTTAATAGAAAAACTTGCACATGGATGTTTACAGCAGTTTTATTCATAATTTCCAAAACTTGGAAGTAACCAAGGCATCCTTCAGTAGGCAGATGGATAGGTAAACGGTGGTACATCCAGACAACTGAATATTATTCAAAGCTTAAAAAAAAAAAAAGCTATCAAGACATGGGGAAAATGTAAATGTATATTACTAAGTGAAATAACAGGCAAAACTATGGAAACAGTAAAAAGATTAGTGGTTGCCAGGAGTTAACGGAAAGGGAGGGATGAATAGGAGGATCACAGAGGATTTTTAGGGCAGGGAAACTATTCTGTCTGATACTACAGTGGTGGAATACATGTCATTTGTCAGAACCCATAGAATGTACAACACCAAGCACGAATGCTAATGATGTATCAGTGTAGTTTCATCAATTGTCACAAACATATTATTACTGTGGTGTGGGATGTTCATAGTGGCGGAAGGTGTGTATGTGGGAGTCAGATGTCATGTGGGAATTTTCTGTAGTTTCTACTCAATACTGCCATGAACCTAAAACTGCTGTAAACAATAAAGTTTATTAATTTAAAAAATCCATTTCCTAGTTACACTAACCACATTTCAAGCACTCAGCATAGTCACATGTGGGTGTGGCCACCATCTTAGACCATGCACAGAAAAAAATTTTTTTTTATTATCTAAGCCCAGTGTAAATTAAAGAAACGCTCAGCATGGCCTATAGGCTTACTGGGAGAAACATTATAACGGTTATGGATCATCTGGTATTGATTATGGATCTAATGATATTTCTTCTGTTCCACCTATACCTTCCTATTTTCTAAGAGTAAAAATAGAAAAAAATGAGAAGGAAAAACTAAAGAATATTTTGAGTTACTGGATTGTTTGGTGGCTACAGCCAAACTACAGAGTGCCATTTCAAAGTCTTTTATTTATACTCAGAACAGGAAGATATTTTTCCAAGTATTTTCCATAGTCTCAAACACTAATACACTTAGATTTTTTAAAATCATCACTGCTATGAAGAGCCACTGGGATAGCTCTATGTTGTCTAGCACATGAGAAAAATTAACTTTTGAATATTCACCCACTCACATATTTATAACAATGTTAATTTTTCAGTTTTTCTCTTGACTTTTGAAGGGTCGTTTGATGATTGTTCATTGGTAACATGTTGTCTAAAAAATGATTACAAAGAGACATGTAGGAGTTCTGTTAAATAGAGGTAGATAGATTACTGTTTTTAATGACACCCCAAAAGTTCATCCAGTGTTTGCAAAACCTAATAACTCAGTCTGTATAATCTTTTGTCTATGCACTGTCTCCAAGAAAATTTTCTGAAGATGTTATCCATGAGATCACAACTTGCTGAAAAAACTAGTAAAGCAGAAAGACTATTTTGCCTTTATGAATCCAAGAGATAGATGCACTGCTCTTGTCTGTCTGTCTTCTCCCTTGTGTTGGCTGAACAACTTACTTGTGTTAGTAAGTATTCCACCATAGACACAATCACATTACCTTTTTGCTTTTCTTTCAGATTGTGGCTCTTCATAGCAGTGATCATCTCATACATTCAATAAACTTTGATGAATTGTAAACAACCTATGTTACTCCTGATGAGCAAACAAGATTGTATTTGGCATTCACTGTCACAAACTTCACAAAAACAGGGAAGTTGCTCTAGTGAATGAAAAAAAATCAGACGAGGATCAAATTTGTCATTCAGTCCTCAGCAAGAATTTAGGAAAATATCATCCTTTCTAACTTTGAAAAGCAATAGAGATTTCTTTTATTTACTTATTGTCATCAACATAGGTTTATCTATTCATGCAACTTAAAACTGAGGAAGAAGAGAAAACAGTGGATAGAATTGCAGCAGATTTCTGTTTCAGTGAGCTTAAAAAACAAAAGAAGAGAAATGGGCTTATGTGATTAATGATGGAACCCTTTTGACTTGTAAATGTCTTTAACTTACACAATTTTATTCACCAAAGAATTACATTAAAAAATTACTGTTTATGAAACATGTCTTTCCTAAGCAAAAATTTGTTACCCAGTACTAATATATACTTTTTTACTCTCGAACTTTTAAAATACAATTGAGGGCTTCCCTGGTGGCGCAGTGGTTGAGAGTCCGCCTGCCGATGCAGGGGACACGGGTTCGTGACCCGGTCCGGGAAGATCCCACATGCCACGGAGCAGCTAGGCCCGTGAGCCATGGCTGCTGAGCCTGTGCGTCCGGAGCCTGTGCTCCGCAACGGGAGAGGCCACAACAGTGACAGGCCTGCGTACCGAAAAAATAAAAAAATAAATAAAATACAATTGAAAAATTCAGCAAAGTTGTAACATACAAAACCAACACACAAAAATCCATTGTGCTTCTCTATCCAAACAATGAACAATCTGAAGAGGAGGGATATTAAGGAAACAATTCCATTTGCAACAGTACTGAAAAGAATAAAATACTTAGAAATAAACTTAACCAAGAAGGCACAAATAAAGGGAATGACATCTCATGTTCATGGACTGGAAGACTTAATATTGTTAAGGTATCACTACTAGGTAAAGTAATCTACAGATTTAATGCAATTCCTATGAAAATACTAATGACTTTTTTTTTTTTTTTTTTTGCAGAAACAGAAAAATCCATCCTAAAATTCATATAAATCTCTAGGGACACCAAATAGTAAAAACAATCTTGAAAAAGAACAAATTTAGAGGTCTTGCACTGCCTGATTTCAAAATTTACTACAAACCTACAATAATCAAAAGAGTGTTGTCTTGGCATGAAGACAGACATACAGGTGAATAAAATACAATAGAGAGCCCAGAAATATATTCTTGCATACACAGCCAATTGATTTTCAACAAGAGTGCCAAGACAACTTGATGGGGCAAGAACAGTCCTTTGAACGAATGGGGAAAACTGGATATCCACACACAAAAGAATGAAGCTGGACTCCTACCTTACACCATATACAAAAATTAACCCAGAATGAATCAAAGACCTAAATGTAAGAACTAAAACTATAAAACTCTCAGAAGAAAACATAGGGGGAAATCTTTGTAACACTGGATTTGGCAGTGATTTCTTGGATATGTCACTAAAAGCTTAGGCAACACAAGAGAAACAAGTTTGACTTCATCAAAATTTAAAACTTTTATGCAACAAAGGACATTACAGAGTGAAAAGGTAATCCATGGAATGGAGAAAATATTTGCAAATCATGTATCTGATAAAGGGTTAATATCCAGAACATATAAAGAACTCCTATAACTCACAACCAAAAAACAAACAACCCAATTACAAAATGAGCAAGTGACTTGAATAGACATTCTTCCAAAGAGAAGATATACAAATGGCCAATAAGCACATGAAGAGACGCTTAACATCACTAATCATTAGGGAAATGCAAATGAAAACCACAATAAGATACCACTTCACACCCATTAGGATCACTATTATCAAAATAACAGAAAATAACAAGTGTTGGTGAGGATGTGGAGAAACTGGAACGCTGACTACCACTGGTAGAAATGTAAAATGGTGCGGATACTATGGAAAACAGTATGGCAGTTTCTAAAATAATTAAAAATAGAATTATCATATGATTTAGCAACTCCATTTTTGGATATATACACAAAAGAATTGAAGCAAGGACTCAAACAGATATTTATACACCCCTGTTCATAGCAGCATTATTCACAATAGTCAAAAGGTGAAAGCAAGCCAAGTATCCACTGATAGATAAATGGATAAACAAAATGTGATGTACATACAATGGAATATCATTCAACATTAAAAAGGAAGGAAGCTCTGACACATGCTATGACACAGATGAGCCTTGAAGATATTATGTGAGGTGAACTCAGCCAATCACAAAAGGACAAATACTGCATGATTCCACTAATGTGAGGTACCTACAGTAAATGGTCAAATTCATAGAGAAGAAAGCAGAATGGTGGTTACCAGGGGCTGGGCGTAGGGGTGTACTGTTGTTTAATGAGTATGGAGTTTCAGTATGAAAAGATTTTTTAAGTTCTGGAGATGGATGGCGATGAAGGTTGCAGAGCAACGAGAATGTACTTAATGCCATTGAACTGTACACCTAAAATGGTTAGAATGGCAAATTTTATGTTATGAATATTTTACCACAATGAACGCACACACGTTCACTCACTCCAAGGTTTCAAAAACTTTGATTAATTCTTTAGCTCTTTAGTTTACTGTAATATTACAATAAGTAGCATCTAGATTACATCTAAGAAAATATATGGTAGGAAGAGGTGTCATTTACTAAGGTTTTATTGCATTCACTTTGTACTGAGAAACATGAAGTTCTGGGTTATGTTTAGATCTCCAAGTCCCAGAGCATAAAATGTCATGTTATGAATGTTTTTGTCCCCTCTCAAAATTCATATGTTGAAACCCTACCCCCAAATGTGATGGTATTAGGAGGTGGGGCCTTTGGGACATAATTAGGATTTGATGAGGTCATGAGAACAGAGCCCACGTGAATAGAATTAGTGCCCTCAACACAAATTACTATGTTGAGCCAACAATATCCTGAAATTGGGAGATTTGTTCCCACTGACACGAGTCCTGTTTCGAATTTAGGTCTTTTAAAATTAGTAGCTATGTTTGTAAAACAACTTAATACAGTAGCTTTAACTTTCCTTACCAAGCAAGAAAGCAAGGGCCACAGCTCTCAGTGTGTCTGAGATCACCAAACTGGAGGCTTATAAGGTTCTTTTTAAAAATTCAGCATTAGATATTTTATTTGTTAAATATTCAAATACAAGATATTATAGGTTTCTGCCTTCTCAATGGTATTCATGAAAGCCATTTGCCACAGAAGATAAATGAAAATTTCTCTTTTGAAAACTGAGTTGTAAGACAAAGACCATATCATTGTCACATATAATTCAGAGAGACAAAGATATTACCCGTTTTTAACTTGTATTTAACTATTCACTTCTCCATTTTTTTCCTTAGGGGAAGCACTTAAGTTAGACAAACTCTTAATTGTATAGCTCAGAAAAGAGAGTCATCAGTCAGCTGTAATATTTTCCTGAGAAATGGATTGCTTTGGAAGATGTGTGTGTGTGTGCACGCATGCACGTGTGGTCTGAGAAACTAGTTAGAAGAAAAAAAACATGCAGAGCAAAAAATACACACATTTCTGGTGGCCAATTTTTAAAAATTACAGAGCTCAGTGTTCATCAGAGTTGGGTCTGTTAATCATTTTCTCAGTAGAAAATATCTAAGTGTAGGCTTTGAGTGATCTTTAGAGAAATCTCTTTTTTTACAGAAAGAGAATGGAAATCTTTCAAAATTGTTGGTAAGAATGATTTTCATACTTCTTGTTTTTGTGAAGAAATAACTGTGAACGTTAAGTTATATTCATTGTGCTACCTGAAATGGTTTTTAAATGCTTCTCACTTTTTCACAGCAGAAGCGTTTAAACGATGTCAGTTATACACATTGATTTCAAGTACAGTATTTGTTGAAAGAAAATATTCATATCAAGATTATTTTATGTCTTTCATAACAAAATATCCCTTTTCTATAGATGAATATTGTTTAAAGGTCATTACACCTAGATATTGCCAAACTTCAAAGAAAGGATAGCTTACTAGTTTTTTTGGATAAAGGATTCATTTACCAGAGCCAACTTGGGATTATAGATTATTGATTGAATTGCACTGGATTTATTTAAAGTTCTCTGAGAAAGAAAGACTCAATCAAATGCAATAAATTGGAAGATAAAGAAAGCATGATGCGAACAGGGAATAGGACCAAAATATCCTAAACGTGTAGGAATAGCATAATATTACAGCCACCTGCTTTTAAAAAGATGAGAAACCTAGCTAGGAGGGTGGCCCTTTTGTCAGTCAATGTTCTTTTTACCCAATTCACAATCTTAAAGCTGTTATATTTACTAAACTAAAATAATTGTAGAGAAGCCAGTGAATGCCCTTCATCTGGACTGTTGATAATCCTATTTACTGAGTGGGTTTCATAGAGGGATTTTTTTTTTCTGTGTTTGGGTATATTTTCAAAGCAGAGGATCTAAGTTCAAAAATTCAAACTATTCTTTACCCTGCCTTTCATACAAAGAAAATTGTCTGGTAATTGAAAAATGCTCCAGGCAAAAGGGTGGCTGTGATATTACTTGGAGGATATTATTTCCAGAAGAAGGTAGATAAGCAAATTGCTCTAAGTGATTCCTCTTCAATCTTACTGTTTCCTCTCCCATTATTATGTCGGTGAAAAGAAGTTTTAAAAGAGCATCAAAACAAAAAACAAAACCAAACACAAACAAACAAAAAACCAAAATAAAAAACCCAAGTGCAGAGCAGAAGAGGAAGCAACCCAGAGATTTATGTAGTGAGAAAGACTGGTGGAGGGAGAGGACTGGAAATAAGGTATATCCTCAATTAATTCCCTGTGATGTACACGGAGGGGGCATGAGAGTTTCTTTTGCTTTGGCATGAATTGGTAGGCACTTCCTTCTTCTGTACCTACTTCTCTGAGTTACAGCTCCTCCACTATCAGCTTGGATGCTATTAACATACTAGATCCTAGGCAGCTGTGCAGTTATCCCCATTCTAGAGACATCTCCAGTCACATCCATCATGATAGCCCCTTGAGATTTCTATGGGCTTGTTGCTATGGAAACAGTGTTGCAGGATTTAAAACCTTAGGAAAAGTGCCTAAAGGTTTGAATCTTGTTTCGGATCCAAAATAAACCTTTCTTTGGCATAACCTGCTTAATGCTCTTCAAAATGAATTAACTTATTCTTTAAATAATAAATCATATCGTTAAAAATAAAGTCTCTCTTATCCAAACTGCTGAAAAAAAACAGTACTTCCAGGGCTGGTCTTTTCCTTCTATTTGAGAGATTTTATAAACTTTAGAGATGGTGGCTATGAGAAATCTTCCTGATTTTTTTAGTTCTGGGAATTTTCTTAGAAGGAATTTTCAGTTCTCAGACTTCGAATGAGAAGCTCTTACATAGCTGCCTCTGTTCCCGAGCACATCTAAACCAAGGTCAGTAGCACAGAGACATATTAGTTTTCTATGGCTGCTGTTAACAAATCACTACTAACCTGGGGGTTTAAAACAACACAGATTCGGGTTTCCCTGGTGGCGCAGTGGTTGAGAGTCCGCCTGCCGATGCAGGGGACACGGGTTCGTGCCCCGGTCCGGGAAGATCCCACATGCCGCGGAGCGGCTGGGCCCATGAGCCATGGCCGCTGAGCCTGCGCGTCCGGAGCCTGTGCTCCGCAACGGGAGAGGCCGCAACAGTGAGAGGCCCGCGTACCGCAAAAAAACAAACAAAAAAACCCCCCCAAAACCCCACAAATTTATCTTACAGTCTGCAGGTCAGAAATTTGACTTGGGTCTCACCAGGCTAAAATCAATGTGTTTGGAACCGAGCAGAACCCTGTGGGCTCCCTCCCCCCAAGTGAAAAGGCCCCTTCGTGTCCTCTGCCTCTTGTCTGTAGAAAAGCTGACGTCTCCCAGGCCTTCCGGGGTCACAAAAGAGCAGGTTCAAGCAGTTAATGATTAGGGTAAGAGGGCCACAGACAGTGTCTGATGCACATTCCTGAGTTGTTTTACAGACAGTGTAATTGCCACAAGAGGGAAGTAACGGCATGACGACCACACTGCAGTCATGACATAAGCTGCTCCATCTAGAGCGGAACTGAATCTATGGCTTGCACAGTTCCAAGCACTGGCCTTAAGAGAATGGGATTAACACTACTGCTCATAATAATCTGTATCTTTGTAGGCATCAAAATAATTGTAACTTTGTCTGCTTGTGTATGTAAACGGGCAACTGAAGCTGTCAGCCAAGAGATGCTTCAAACCCATGTCAGTATCTTTCACACTAAGACCTCGAGGCCCTTTCACAGCATGAAGCAGCTACAGAAGACAGACCTTCATCCCTAATCCCATAGAAATGGGATGATATCTGAGGGGGGTGGGATTTGTAAACAGCTCTTTGCAGGAAACGGCCCACAGCAGGAAACCCCCTTTCTCGTCCACTCAGCAAAGCTACGCTGTAACTAACTTTTCAATCAGGCACCTCCATGCTCTACTCATCTCCAGCCCTAGCACACCTATCAGATCTTGTGCTCACACAATACCTTGCCTAACTTGTTGGTTCTTTCTGCAGATCAAAGAAGTAGAAATGAAGAATAATTAACAGGTGACCAGATCTCTTCCCTTGCTTCCCCTTCAGTAATCTCGTGAACAAACAGTGTGGACAAACTGTGTGAACAAGACAGCATCTAAAGAAACATCACAAGAAGTCAACAAGCCTGTCAACAAGGTGACGACTCTGACCCCCATCTCAATGATTAACTGAGATTACCTCCGTTTTTCCCTTTAAAAACTTTCATGGCCAAGCAGATGGTTTTTGGGGGACACTGAGTCAATCATCTCCCCAGATCACCAGCATTCTCATTAAAAGCAATTTTCCTTTCTACCAACAACTGCCTCTCGGGTATTGATTTTCCAGCGGGGAGCAGCCGGACCTGAATCTGGTAACGTATTTTTCCATTTCGGATTCTTTAGGGGAGAATCTGTTTCTTTGTCTTTTCTAGCTTCTAGAGGCTGCCTGCATTCCTGGGCTCCTGGCCCCCTAACTCCAATTTCAAATTCAGCAACATCAAATCTCTCTGACCTTTCTGTCGTCACATATCTTTGTCTGACCACAGCTGGGGAAGGTTTTCCACTTTTCACAACTGGTGATTAGGTTGGGACCACCCAGATAATCCAGGGTAATCTTCCCATCTCTGGATTCTAAACCTTAATCACACCTGCGTAGTTTCTTTTCATATGTGAGATAACATATTCACAAGCTTCCAAGACTGGCACATGTATATATTTCAGGGGCTATTATATCTATAAAGAACAAATCTCATGAAATCTTTGTAGCAAACATGGGAGTATGAAAAAGATCACAAACCAATAGATTTGTTTTAAATAAGATTTAGGGAAATAAGATAAACAACATACATGGATATTAACATATGAATCACAGACACTGCTGATTGTATCAGACATTTCTCCTGTTACGTCACTTCAAATACTCTTTCAAAGCCCTACCACTTACTTTCCATATTCTGTGCAAATAGTAAGCAGGAAAGCAGGTGTGACTATATTAACAACAGGCAAAGAAGACTTAGGACAAGGACTTTTACCAGAGATCAAGAGGGATCGTGCATGGTGATAAAAGTATCCATTCAATTAAGAAGACGTAGCAGCCCCATATATGCGTGCATCTAATATCAGAGTATCAAATGCATGAAGCAAAATTGATAGAACTAAGAAAGAAATAGGGAAACCCACCAAGTTAGGTCTGTATTCTAACTCCCTCAAGCATTCCCTCAATAATTAACAGAACTAGTGGAGAAAAAAAATCATGGAATTTGAAAATATGAATAACACTATCACCCAGCCCGATCTAATTGACATTCACAGAACCCCTCACCCAACAGCAGTCGCACTCATGTACCTTTCAAGTGAACATGGGGCCATTCACCAGGATAGACCATATTCTGGGCCATAAAAAAGTCTCAGAATATTTCAAAGGGCTAAAATAATACAAGGTACATTCTCTGACTATGCAAGAATTAAAATAACTAAAAGATAGTTTTAAAGCTATAAATATTGAGATATTAGGCAACATACTTTCATACAGTAAGTACATGGGTCAAATAAGAAAAAATCATGAGACGTTGTGAATGTTTAGAAACATTTCAAAATGATCAGTACTGGAAACAGGACATATCAAAATACATGAGACTCAGCAAAGCAGTGCTAAGAGGGAAATTTACAGCTTTAAATGCTTATACTAGAAAAGGAGAAAACATTTAAAATCAATGATACCTCGTTCCACCTCATGAAGCCAGAAAATGATCAGAAAATTAAATGCAAAGTGAGTAGAAGGGAGGAAATAATAGAAATAAGAACAGAAACAATAGGCAAAATCATGAAGCAATAGTATATAATCATTGCCAGTTTTTCTGCTTTTAGGATTTGTGCTTCCCGTTCCTGCAAACTTTAGCACCATCAGATCACACAGATCCTTGTTCGTGGGGAGAATACGCCAGGGAATGTTTCCACTGCACTTGAAGTTATGTCTACCACCTGGTCACTTGAGCATCTCATGCTAATGTATCAACTAACAGAGAAAGAAGTTATTATGCTGATGGCAACGATCATCAGTGGTTTCCCATGAGGAGTAGGGTGATTGCTACACAGTGGAGTAAGCAAGGACTGTATCTGGAAACCTGAGAATTCCTTGGAGCCTTTCTTGGTGTTTCCATGCCTGGTGACAATGGTGAACAGGCAACCACAGGAGCTATGGCCTGACAAAGACAAAAAGGATCCCTCAGGGAAGATCTGGGTGTCCTACCAGGAATGAAATCGAGGTCAGCCACAGTGCTGCCTGAAGGTGGGGAGAATCAAGATTGTCTGCTGGAAGGACAGAGATCATGAATATCAAATACTGCCTCCAGACCAGTAGGGTTTAGAGACTGTTTCCACTAACTACCTTTATTAAGTCTTTGTGGAGATTTTTGCTGTCTACCGCTCTGCAGGGGCTTTGGTATAGACGCAATTCCAAAGTGAAGGACCAGAAGCATATCTGAGTGGTGGATGGGTCAATTGTTAATGGCCAGCACGTGTGTGCTATTTCATATTCTTTCAGCCCATCTCTCACCCCAGCTACTGCGGCAGACAGCATTTCCAAGAGCGCGTTAACTAGTCCTGCACGAAGCCTTGTTTCAGGTCTACACTACACTCCTCTTTCTCTTGCCCTGGGCTCCTCAGCGTGATGGCATGGCACTGCCAGGGAACTCCCTTGGCACTCAGGCATGTATCCCCTGAAATGTGGGAGGCGATGCTTAACGAACAATGGGGACAGATGCCCCCTCAGTAGGTCCCGTGTGGCGGATGCCCCACGGTGGTATTGAACTTAATAAAAACCCATTGTTCTATTGACCTTTTATCCTTCTCTGTTTCACTCCGCCTGCCCTTCACTTCTGCTCCCCGGGATCACCTGCCAAGTTGAGTGACTTCACACACGCCTCTGTCTTAGACTCTGCTTTGGGGAAACCCAGTCTAGCACACGGCTCTTTACAGTAGCAAATGAATTTCCTCTGGCCACCCAGAGCTGCGTTCATTCTTAATGTACTTTAGAAGCCATTCGATGGAACTGAGAGGTGATGTGCTTGGATCAGGCGATACCACTCGGGAGAATTTTAGGCTGGCAGACTTGCCTGGTGAAGACTTTCTGCTTTGTTGGCATCATTGCTAACGGCCCCATTTTTGCCCCCAGTTCTTTTCCTTTTAGGAGTTTGAAATCACACACCCAATTTCTTTGAAACAAATAAGCAAAGCAAAAATCTAGCTAATCTTTTCACATTAACCCTGCTCAGAAGATGCCTGGTAAATTTCCAGAATTTGGTAAGTAGCCAATGAATGAAAGTATTCCCCCTTACCCTTTAGTGGCCGTCATTTATTTTCTTTGCTGTTGTACAGAGTCTTGAAACCTTGTTTTCTTCCCTTGAAATGACAAAAAAGTATTTTCTTTGGCATGGCCCCAGAGTACAACAGTTAAACTTGCCACTATGTGAAAGAGCTGTATTTGTTTAGAAGTTACTCAAAAGGCCGTGAGAGCAGGTGACCTGGATTATAGGAAGTAGCCCCAGGAAACTCAGAGGATTTTCTTTCCTGTCTTTTTGCCAGGACACTGATTTTTCTTTGGCCAATAGTAATTTGCAATAAGGTCAGGATTTCTTCTAGTTAGAATTTCATAGGATGTCAGCCACATTGTTTTCTTACAAGTAATTCTTTATCCTTACAAGACTGGGAGAACAAACATCGAGGGGAAAATGATGTCTTTAGCTTAGGGCTCAAATGGTTCTTGATAATCTTTTCAGGTCAATTTTAGGAGACAAAGAGAAAGGACTAACTACGTACATACACATCCATCATACTTGAAGAGAGACTACACTGTGTTAAAACACAAAATCAACTTCAAAAGAATATAGCAACTGCCCCCGATGAACTCATAAAGAAAAAAGGAATTAGAAATGCAAAGCTGTTGTGACCACCTAGAGGGGTGGGATAGGGAGGGTGGGAGGGAGGAGACACAAGAGAGAAGAGGTATGGGGACATATGTATATGTATAACGGATTCACTTTGTTATAAAGCAGAAACTAACCCACCATTGTAAAGCAATTATATTCCAATAAAGATGTTTAAAAAAAAAAGAAATGCAAAGCTGAAAATTAGGAGGCTCCAGAGTGAACTTAAGGATGGATCTACAGACATTTTAAATAAAAGGTAGAGCTCACGACATTCAGTGATGAGTGGCCGTGTACTTTCTAAGTCACACAAGGTGAGATATCCGGATTTCTCAAAGTGGAAGGATGGCGGGATTCTCTAACACTGATTGCGGGTTGGGGACCGGGGTTCAGAAAAGATGGGTAGAATCGGCTGCACCTTTGACTATATTCACTACCAAGATTAGGGAATTCCCCGAGTATCATAGACAATATGTAAGAACATTTCCAAATATGAAAGTACATTTTGGTGTTTACCTCATATACTTGAATCTCATGAGAATTAAGAAAGACCACCAGGCTTCCCTGGTGGCGCAGTGGTTGAGAGTCTGCCTGCCGATGCAGGGGACGCGGGTTCGTGACCCGGTCCGGGAAGATCCCACATGCCACGGAGCGGCTGGGCCCGTGAGCCATGGCCGCTGAACCTGTGCGTCTGGAGCCTGTGCTCCGCAACGGGAGAGGCCACAACAGTGAGAGGCCCGCGTACCGCAAAAAAAAAAAAAAAAGAAAGAAAGACCACCAAAAAGTCAGAAGCATTTACAGTGGGTTTTTCTTTTTTCTTTTTTTGGCTGTGCCCCAACAGGCATAGGGGATCTTAGTTCCCTGACCAGGGATTGAACCCGTGCCTCCCCACCCAAGCCCCAGCAGAAGGGTGGAGTCCTCACCACTGAACCGCCAGGGAAGTCCCCACAGTGCAGTTTAAGATGGTGGTTTTACTTGAAGAGTCCCCTTCTTGAATTCTGCTTATAGAATGCACTCTTCTGGTTGTAAAAGCCCAGGTTCCTGCCTTCCAGATTTTTTCCCTTATGAAACAGTCTCTTTACTTACATCCAGGACAATCGCTGGTTTCTGCCAAATCACTAGTCAACCCCAATGGCCCTGTTCCACACATGACCTTCAAGATTGTTTATTTTACGTTTCTGCTCCAGGATGCATGTAATCACATGTTTTATTTCTGATCAGATTGGCTTTCTATTGATTTTAAGTCTTAAATATTTCTTTTGTTGGGACTTCCCTGGCGGTCCAGTGGTTGAGACTTCACCTTCCAATGCAGGGGGTGAGGGTTCGTTCCCTGGTTGGGGAGCTAAGATCCCACATGCCTTGTGGCCAAAAAACCAAACCATAAAACAGAAGCAATACTGTAACAAATTCAATAAAGACTTCTTTTAAAAAATGGATGATTTTACAAATATATATTTCTTTTGTTAATTTATGCCATTTTAATTTGCCTTATTCCCGCCCATGAGACAGGAAAATCATTATGACTTTTCTCTTAAGACATGTAAGTTGTAGGGGATTCCCTGGTGGTCCAGTGGTTAGGAGTTGGCACTTTCACAGCCGGAGCCCAGGTTCAATCCCTGGTTGGGAACTAAAATCTCTAAGCCCCATGGCGCAGCCAAAAAAAAAAAAAAAAAAAGACATGTAAGTTGTAAACAATCTAATAGAAGGTGACCTTAAAAAACTGGTTTATCTTGCAGAGAACAGAACTTAAGAGGCAAGAAAAAAATGTGACATTTCCCAGGTTCAATTCAGATTCTAGGGGATGAAACGTGATGATTGAGTTAACCATTAATGTCAGCAAGGACCTCTTCAGGAAAAATATATTGCAATTTTAGAGACTCAATACCATAATCATCTTTCTCATTTCACCAGCATGATAGCGCTTTGGCAACTTAAAGATAGGGTTGGTTCATTAAGCCAAAGAGCTCTTTAATTTAATGACAAATTCAGTTGAAATATTTTCTAATGTATAAACAAAATGGCTGGCTGTTTAACAGAACTTTTCAGCTGGAAGTATAGGCATCTTTTATAGATGCAAAGCTGGAGCAGAATGAAATGACAATCACTTTTTGACAATTATAAAGGTTTCAAACATTCCACTTAATTTCAGTTAAAAGAATGTCAATATTCTCTGAATCTCAAATTATGTTTCTTCTGCCTACCACTTACCTTCTTGGATTGCACAGAATATTTCCCTACTCTTTTATACTTTTGTCTCTATCCTTCTTCTCTTCTCCCCATCGACCCTTCCGTTTTGCTGCTTTTTCTCTGTTTTGCATTTTTAGTGTTTGGAAAAACAAAATAGGAAAACCACAAAGCTTACCATTTCCACCAAGGATAAATATAAGAACATCCCAGCAGTAATTGTTAAGATCCAGTTTTGAATACATGGATCCGCGGATACCGAGAGCCCAATATACAGTCCTATGAAGGCAGTTAAAGCGCTTATAAGATTCATCAGGATGGCAATCTTAATAGGAAGTCCAGAGCTTAAAAGCACAGCAAAGTCTCCTGAAATTTAAGGGAAAAGAAACTAGAATTATCATTTAACTGATGCCTTTGTTCAACTCGTGTGCTATCTGTTTCAAATTTCAGCAACTGGGGCCAATTTTATAAGTAACATTGAATGATCAGTTAATAAAACACTTTCTTATATTTCTCTAGGATTTATAGCCTAACTCATTATACTTTAGGAAGTTACATTTCAGGAGTTCTGTTCCTTTTACTGCTCTGGAAGACAGTATATACAGAGAGAACTGTGACATACTCTCTACTTCCTAATGTCCTGTGACATATTCAACTGAGACAAATGCAAAACAAAGTACTTGCTGCCCTGGGATTTCTAAAGCTTTTTACCTGGAAACTTGCCAGGCAAAATCCCAAGGTAGTAAACATTATATAGGCTTTTCTTTTTTTTACTTAGGCAGGAACTGCTAAGAAAGAGAAAGAGAAAATGACTTAAGGAGATTTTTAAATCATGGCAAAAGTTGGTTAGGAAAACAAATTTTTCCTTTAGAAAATGTTTTACTGCCTTAATTATAGAAAAACGACCTTATTCCCTCTACACTTTTCCTCCAAAAGAAGAATGATCTTGTAATCTGAGAGGCTCTGTTTCTTAGTTTTGGGATTGAGAAGAGGCTGAAGTTCAATAAAGAGACATAATGGAAAAGAATATAGAAAAGAATGTCTGTATGTGTATAACTGAGTCAGTTTGCTATGCAGCAGAAATTGACACAACATTGTAGATCAACTAGACTTCAATAAAAAATTTTTAAAAAAAGACAGCCTGGGGACTCAGTTTCCTAGTTCTACTGCGTAATTAATCCTATGAACAGGTCTTCAGACATTTTTGCTGGCCTGTCGCAGACTGTCACCCTCCTCTGTTGGGTTTTATCATAGTAGCTAAAATAGGACCATACGATATGGCCCCCAGACCAGGTATGTCTTAACGGATTCAGGAAGGACCTTGGATAAACTCCTCAGAGAGGAATGGGTCAGTGATGATCAGTGACAGGACTTTGGGCAATAGACACAGAACCCAAGAGGTCAGGGGTGGCCCAAGTGGGCAATGTAAATGTGAAAGTGAGATAAGAAAGAGTGACTGCCAAGAGCCCTCTCTCTAGAGCACACGTGTGCCTGGGACCAGCCTCTCCACTTTCTGGACCTGTTTCAGAAATGTCTATTCCGTCTCCTCTTGGTTCCTGGGAGGCAGATTTGAATTACATGGGTTATTAAGATTATCCAGAAAAAGGGTCTTACATGAATCTGATACCATACGCCTGTCATTTCAATGTTACACTTGGCTTTAGACATTTTGTGTAAATCAGGTTGATGGAACCATGGTTTGGCTTTAATTTAAATGTTATTTTATCTCACTGGCCTGTTTGCTGACATAATGGATCAAAAGTTCTCCTATTAATGTTTTTCCCACATTTAATATGCAGATTTTAAAGTTTTTGCTGAAGTTTTTTTTAAAAAATTAAAGAATCTTTTTATTATGCCAGTATTTTAAAATTTTAATTTAATTTTTATTTTGTATTGGGGTATAGTTGATTTACAATGCTGTGTTAGTTTCAGTTGTACAGCAAAGTGGTTCAGTCATACACGTACATACATCCATTGTTTGTTTGTTTGTTTTTTGCGGTATGCGGGCCTCTCACTGCTGTGGCCTCTTCCGCTGCGGAGCACAGGCTCCGGACGCGCAGGCCCAGCGGCCATGGCTCACGGGCCCAGCCGCTCCGAGGCATGTGGGATCTTCCCGGACCGGGGCACGAACCCGCGTCCCCTGCATCCGCAGGCGGACTCTCAACCACCGTGCCACCAGGGAAGCCCCATCCATTGATTTTTAGATTCTTTTCCCATATAGGTTATTACAGAGTATTGAGCAGAGTTCCCTGTGCTATACAGTAGGTCCTTGTAGATGATCTATTTTATATATAGCAGTGTGCATATCTTAATCCCAACCTCCTAATTTATCCCTTCCCCCCACCTTTAATGACTGTTTCCCATATAGAATTCTCCAGAATCCAAAAAGAGTCACTTCTGGATCCAGGAAATATCATAAATGGGTCTAATTGAATTCTATCTTGAGGTACAGGAATTTTTTTTTCTAGTTCTTTGCTTTTGATGGTTTAAATAAATTATGAACAGAAAGTATTCATCTTTCAATCATGTGTTGGAAAAAGAAGCCTAGTAAACCACGGCTAGAAATATATTATGATTTTCTCAGCAAGCAGGAAGAGCGATTCTCCTGTCAGACTTACCCATCTCGTGGGGAATTTCATGACACAAGATCGCAATTGTTGTGGTCACCCCTGACTCGGACGAAGACGAGAAGGCTGCTCCTATGACGAGGCCATCTGCAAAATTATGCAGGCTGTCCCCAACCAGGATCATTATCGCTAACAAGCTAACGGTTTTGCCTAAAGAACCAAAAAAAAGGTGTAAGAAGCATTAACAAAGCACTACATAGTTCATGGAATCCTTTGGTTACGATCAACTTTCCCCTCCAGCCTCGACATTCTTAAATTGCACCAGATTAAGTAACTCCACTTTGCCTCAGCTTTCAAAATAGGTCAGGACCGGAGATGTGAATACAGCAACCGATATGGCACACGGATTTATGGTCACCATTTTTCTAATGGGTCTGACTAATTATGAGATGTTAGGGCATTCGCTCTTCTATCCTCCTGTTCAGCTGTGCCAAAAGAAGATAAAAATAACACTGGTATAACTTTCCAAAATACATTCGATGACCTTTCCACATAATGTCTTTTGTGAAGCATTTTTAAATAATTGAAGACCCTCGGGGCAGAATGCCACTAAAATGGAGTCTACTTTCTGAAACTGTCCCCTGAGTCAGACTGCCCCTCGTGTCAGTCTCCTGGAGTCAACTGTCAACCTCCTGCCACTTTGTGATCGTTCCCCTTTCTGGTTGGTGCTAACCACCCTCCCCTACTGCCTCCTTCACTCCCCAAATGTGACCACGGCAGAACCGCTTCCATCCCTTCCGATCCCAAAGTTAGCTTTGGAACATTTACTGAATGTTCTGTCTTTCTGACTAGACCAACTAGATGTTGGATGAAATAAAGAGACGCTGTCTTCATGCGATTCTATTACATTATATACATTATCTGATTAGGAGACAGCCAGTGAAATAAACTGGACCATAATGGGTTTAATTAATGAAATAATTAGATCACAGTTGGGTTCAAGTTTTTGACGGACAGAATTTCTGTTTTCAAAAACCTAAAACTGTGTATTAGTGTTATGGGTTGGAACCATTAACAAATACAAAAAGTATTCCAGGGATAACACATATTCTGACAGTGAACTACCTAGGTATACCATTTGATAAGAACAGCCACTAAAATCAATTGCTGTAGTCTAATTACTCAGTTGATGTATACCGTGTGACAGGTGTTAGGAGTTGCTATTGTTACTATCAGAACTGCCCAGAATATTCTAATAACTGGACACTCAATAAAAATAGGAAGAGGTTACCTTCTGGTTTCTGTTACCTGGTCTAAGACTGTGGAGGGACTGCACTGTAATATGGTTTACTGGGGGGATATGATTTGACTTATTTCATAGCCCACACTGTGAAATAAGGAACTTCAGTAAACAGCAGATCTAGCCCAGACTATCAGCCAGGAGATAAGTGTATTGCCTGTGTTGGAAAGACATGCCATGCATTTTACATCTCAAAATCATGCTTTATTTAGAACCATGGCGGTGAGACTCAGTTCTATCGTTCTGGTGGTTTCCTAATTCATTTCATCCTTCAACAAAAATGAGAAGATTTTAAGCAACAGTCATAAAAATACAGAATAAATATCAAAGTATTGAACTCAGAGAGTTCTTATTGGCATTGCCTGGAAGCTCTCTGAGCCTAAAAATGCAAACAGGTCACTCAGCTGTTCCTGCCAATTTTCGGAAGTAAAGCTCTTCTTTGTGGAAATAAAATCAAATAATTTAAAGTAATCCATGTGACAACACTGCAGCATACAAATAAATTGTGATTTCCAATCCGTGCCTGTGCGTATGCCTACACAGAGTTTTGATATTAACGGCATACATTTGGATGGAAAAGCTTTACCCAATTTATACTTTGCCAAGAAACACTGCAGCCTATTTTCGTTGCCTATTATTTTGTTATCTCTGATGATGGGTTTCTAAATGTCAGATCATGGCCATGTAACAAGCCGCAAGGCAAATACACATATTTGCATATAAACAACAAGGAGCACATTGTACATGTTAAGACAACGGAAACATTACTCAGTGGAAGATAAGACAAGCGTTCACTGGCAAATCAATGTACTCATTACAGAACTATCAATAATACTTTACCTTTCCTTCGGTACATGGAAGTCATTTCGAGTTCCACATTTCTGACTTAGCAGAGGTTTTCCATGGTAATACTCAGCCTGGATCTTGTAGCGTGCTGCTTTTTGTTTATTTAAATCAGACTGTGGATAGGACTTTCACATCCTGAGTTCCACCAGTGAGGTAATATGAAACAAGTAATCAAATATTTGAAGCTAATTCAATATGTCCCTGGCAAAAAGGGCAGTTGCATAATTGAATTTGGATTTGTTCACTAATCATTCTGTATGCCAAGATTGATATCTGAAGTAGAAAGATATCAGGTCTACAAAATATTTGAATAAGACCATCATTATTACTTCCACTTCCATTATTACAGCCACTCTCTGCTCCTAATTTGACTAGGTGTAGGCTTCTTTCCACTTCCTTTCTTCTAAAAACAAATACAAAGAAATGTCTCTGATATACCTTCTAGGTGCCTGGCATTCTAAAATTTCTCCTGGAACTAAATATTTAGAAGGAAAAATATCACTACCAATGTCCTGAAAAAAGAATTGGACAGACTACGTAATTACATATTTTGAATCATATAAATAAATTACAGGCGTGAAAACATCAAACACATTCAGAACAGTGATTGTTACCACCTTGTTTGTTCTTATTAGCATTTATATCCTCAACCACATTGCAACCTAAGGATAAAGACCATTCCTAATTTTATTCCCCCGTGCAATCACAGTGCCTAAAACATCCTCAAACATTTTTTTTAATTCATTTATTTTATTTATTTATTATTTTTGACTGCGTTGGGTCTTCGTTGCTGTGCATGGGCTTTCTCTAGTTGCGGCGAGCCGGCTACTCTTTGTTGCAGTGCACGGGCTTCTCACTGCAGTGGCTTCTCTTGTTGCAGAGCACTGGCTCTAGGTGCGTGGGCTTCAGTAGTTGTGGTTCGCGGGCTCTAGAGCACAGGCTCCGTAGTTGTGGCGCACGGGCCTAGGTGCTCCGTGGCATATGGGATCTTCCTGGACCAGGACTCGAACCCGTGTCCCCTGCATTGGCAGGCGCGTTCTTAACCACTGCACCACCCAAGAAGCCCTAACATTTCTTAAATGAATGAAAGAATGTGAAAAAATACAGGGATGCATGCCTGAATGAATGATCACAAGGAAATTGTTGCTGCATTAGCATTTCTTAGTTCCTCAATGCTAGAGTTTAGTAGCTATGTAGTCCTGGGCAGTGACTTACCCTCTCCAATGACTGGTCTCTTCATTTGTGTAATTTGAATATTAATTATTCTTACTTCAGTAAAGTGTTAAGAGGATTAAATGAGATAATCCATATCTCATTAAATGAGATAATCCAGAATGTGTTTAGCATTCTGCCTGGCATATAATAAGTATTCAATAAATACCTCTTTTTCTTCTCAGGTAACTAACTTATTCTGATAGAATGGACATAACTAATCATGACTGCCTAACACTGAACTATTGAGAAGTGTGTTTACAAAAGGATAATATCAGTGAGAAAAATGGGGCAAGGATTCAGGAGCAACTGATGAAAACCAACACAGACCTTTTAAAAAAAGAAGTTCTAAGAATTATTCAGAAGCATGAGCAAAAGGGAATAAAGTCCTGACCAAAATCGGCTAATCAAATTCAGAAATAGGGAAAGAAAGTCACAGAAAGAAGACAACTGGATGCAAATTATACAAACAAATGAGTTATGGCATAAGACGTGAATAACGAGATAGCACTGATTTGAACTCCACCATGTTAACGACGATATCATAAATGAGATAGACATTTGTGATGAATTATCAGTAGACTGTGATAGAAGACAAAAAAAACAGTGCTGTCTCCAGACTTCATGGGGAGTAAAAGGCTCAAATCATCATGTAAGCAGGATTTTAAACGAGCCTTGATAACCACGTAAGTATTTACACTAATCGAAGTTTCCAGAGGATCAGTTTTAAGCCATTGGGGAAAACATTTTTAAAGAATGAAGTAACACTGATATTAATGTGTAGTAGGTTTCGAAGACTGATAGGAATGAGCCCTTATTAAAAATTTCATTCCAAAATTTTAATAATGAAATACATACCCAATATGAAATTTACATGGTTTTCACATATTTATTTCAAAACAGATACCACCTCTTTCTACGGCACTTTCTATATTTAATGTTTGGATTTTTAAAATTGGTACTCACATTTTCTGTTGGGGGCGTTCAGACTGCCTCTAGGAATTTCAGCTGTCTGTGCATCTTCCGGGCCTTTCTATTTTAAATTAAAAAATAAAATATGAATGATAAGCAATAGTCATCATTTTATCGAAAAACGAGACATGAAGCGTTATGTTGATTATCAAAAGACATTTTGATCCTCCGGAGTATATGAGAACTTTTCAATTTCATAGGCAAACACAGAAGGTAGAGCCAAGAGTCTGCAAGCGTGTTTTTCCCACTATCTACATGTAGATGGAAATAGCACTCTTACATAGCTCAGAGTCTTCCATAGAGAGCTAGAGGCTACTTAGATAGTCTGTAATTCATTATTAAATTATGGAAGCCTTTATGAAACCCAAGCCGTAGGAAAAAAAAAATGATTCTTGATTCTTGACCTCAGTTGGCCCTGCTCCTGTACAGTAAGTAGACTGTGGATCTAGAATTTCTTCTGATCTTTAAGTAGATTGTGGAGAAGAAACCATTGCAAACCCAACACTTCATTTCATTCATCGTAGCATAAGATGCTGTTTCTGTGGTGTTTCCAGTCAGGAAAAAAAAAAAAAAAAACTTGCTGACTAAGAAAGGAGATCAACAAACTTACAAAAGAATACAATTTTAAAAGATTTTTCATCCTTTCACATGACACGAAGGTGAGATTTTGTAATTGACTTCTACAAGTTGAGATGATATGATTTTATTTCAGAGACTGACTCATGGTTCAATTTCAGGAAAGACACTTTCCCTCCCTAGGCCTAAGATTCTTGTTCTATTGTGTGAAAAGAATACTTCTTATCTGTCTATGGAACATGTCCTTTTAGAAGCATATTCCTATCACCCCAAATTGTGGAAACTTTGAGACAAATTTAATGTGAGACATAGGCCTTTTTTTTAATGTAAACAGAGAAAGTAAACTTAACATTCACATGTTAGAATAACAGCAGTTATTCAAAAGATGTAACGATAAGCTATTTTTGGAGAAGGATGGCTGAGAAGGTAGGATCTGAAGGATACGGATTAGAAGAGGTAGACAGGTCTCTTGCCTGAAATTGGTGGATCTAGAAACAAAAGAAAAATGTGGGGTTTTTAAAAAATTATGTTATATCAAAGCCTGATTAAGATCAAAAGACTATTAAAAGACAGGACTTCAGATATTTATTCCAGGATTTTTTTTTCCAAAAAGCTATATATTGTCACAGTATGTAAAGGAATTTAGAGGCAAATATCTAAAACTCCTTTGATGACTGGAAAGATTTGTGAGTTCCTCTTCCTTAAAAAATTTCCTTAAAAAGCAGGAAATTCGGGGCTTCCCTGGTGGCACAGTGGTTGAGAGTCCGCCTGCTGATCCAAGGGACACGGGTTTGTGCCCCGGTCCAGGAAGATCCCACATGCCGCGGAGCAGCTGGGCCCGTGAGCCATGGTCGCTGAGCCTGCGCGTCCGGAGTCTGTGCTCCGCAACGGGAGAGGCCACAACAGTGAGAGGCCCGCGTACCGCAAAAAAACAAACAAACAAAAAAACTAGGAAATTCAAAATGCATATCTCAGAAATAACTAAAAAAAAACCCAAAAAACAGGAAATTGGACCCATCAAACAATCCTAAAAGTTCAAATTATTTCTATTTCTCTTTAGGTTGATCTTGCAGCTTAAATAACAAAACAAATGGTGAGTATATTATTAGTCAGCTAGAGTAGTCAAATCGTTCTAAACTCATTGAATTAACATCCGAGATGTGCTTGTATCTTGGGGCTCTGGACCCTTCATTCACACAGAAGAAATGAGGTCAGCATTAAAGTGATTTAAAAACTAATCTCAGCCTGAAGTTATCTTCTTTCAAACCACATGTGACGTATCTAAACAATAAACACAATAAGGCTTTTGTAAAGAAATATTTTTTGTTCACATCCCTGAGTTAGCTCTAGCTCTGCAATCTACTGCCAGACTTGTATTTTGCCAGGTTAATGTGTCAGGAATAGCTTACTTCTCTCTGCTCAGGAATCTACTCTTGAACTGTAACCCCCTCCCCCAAGGCCATGGTTATAGGAGGCACGTTTTCTAACTATGTTATATATTTTCATATTTTTCAGGTCCCTTTATTTATGACTTTAAGAATTAAAATGGGAATATTGTTTTGAACCTGACTGGAGGCTGTGTTTTGAGAACTCACACGGAAGATCTTTGTTGTGGAAAACTCAGTGTAACAGAAGGCACTTACTATGAGACATCTCCGTGGACAGAATCACTTCTCTCCTCCATTACGAAATGAACCCTCCACTCTTACGTCCTCTAACTAACTCCTTGCTCAACATTTATTTGGCCTCACCTAGTCATGACTAAGGACTTCTCAGACTGGAGAAACCTCAAGGCCGGCTGCTTTATGAAAACGTGTAAAGGGAGTGATTAAGGATATGTTTATTATGTCAGTCTGATCCACGTGTGTTTCAAAGAGGTGCAGAGAGCAGTGACTTGAATCTGTGGAAAATGCATTTTACCCTTGAACACAGCTTTCAGGTGTTTGGCAAAGTTTTCCAAATAGGATTTATCATGATCAAGAATAGGCAAATCGGAGTGGATTCTATTAATACTTATCTAGCCTACTGATTCTCATCTATTTATCAAGGAATAAAGGAAAGAAGGTAATCAAATCAGTAGAATACTTCAGGTCAGTAACCTACCAACTGGATAGTTGAAGCAGATGTGCCTCTGCCTGACTGGTCACTTAATTCAGTGTTGAACGCAAGATGGCGGGAATGTCCCATATGCCCATTAACCAGTGACATGTCCTGCTGGATGAGGATGGTTTAAAATTAGTGCTGAAGCCAGAAGAACACAGGTGTAGCCTCTGTCAATTCCACAGCTCTATTTAATATTTTGCTTATTGGCCAAAGGGGTGGATGACACCAAAAGGGTACTAGGAGAATTTCATCAGGATAAATACTTGCTAAAATGAATGTTTTAGGGCATAGGACTGCCCTACAACATCATGCATAGTCTAAATGCTTTAAGAATGCAACCTCAAATTTGGGGTTAGCAGATGCAAACTAATATATATATAGTATGGATAAACAACAAGGTCCTACTGTATAGCACAGGGAACTATATTCAGTATCCTGTGATAAACCATAATGGAAAAGAACATGAAAAAGAATACATGTATGTATAACTGAGTTACTTTGCTGTACAGCAGAAATTAATACAACATTGTAAATCAATTATTCTTCAATAAAAAAAAGAACGCAACCTCAAAAATTCTAGTCATGATTTACAAAGGCATGAACGGTGGTAATTTTATATTGTCTTTTTATTTACTGCAAAATTAAATTGTGAGCTCTTTCTGATGGAGATACCAAAAGGATGATCATTGAAACTGTATTGTACCCTATAACTACTAAATGAATATCTCCAGAAAGATATTCATCAATTAAAGTACTTGTAGCTTCTAAAATATTCACACTCCTTTTCTTTTACACAATATCATGAATCTTAAAATTATGTTCTTAAAACTCATTTTAAGTTCCCTGACAAGTCCAAGGACCATCTGAAAAAAATATAATTTTTGAACATTCAGAATTTATTTCACTCATTTCCACCTGGTTACATTTCTAATTATTATGCATAAGTTGATATGTTGGCTTTCTGAATTAGTTTTTCCAGTCCATGAATGCTAGTCTATTGTGTATAAATGGGGATCTTATTATTGTCTTTAATGCTTATTTAGATTAGAAACTCCTTTTGTGGAGGTTCAGTTCCTAAATTTTTAGAGAAAGTGGGATTCCTAAGTTTTTAAGAAAGTGTTGGGATTGAAACTGTCATTCCTAATTCCTGAATTACTATAGTACCCTAGCTTGGGCCCCAGGCCAAAGAACAACCCTGATTCATTAAAACAGAAAAAATTTCTACAGAATTTTTTTAAAATCTATTTATTGTGAAAAGTTTCAAATATACAAAAAAGCTAAAAGAACTGTGATGTCAACACTCAGATATTCACTCCCTAGATCCTACCATTGACATTTTATTACACCTATTTTATCACCCATCTATCTATCTACCATCCTTCTATCCATCCATAAACCACCTTATTTTTGATGCATGAAATAGAATTTTAGAATAAATTTAGGGAGGATAATAAGCAACAAGTGCCGATATTTTGAAAGACAGTAGTCTTTTAAAAGATTTTTAAAAGATAGTCTACCAAAATGTTCATTGCAGCTCTATTTACAATAGCCAGGACATGGAAGCAGCCTAAGTGTCCATCGACAGATGAATGGATAAAGAAGATATGGCACATATATACAATGGAATATTACTCAGCCATAAAAAGAAATGAAATTGAGTTATTTGTAGTGAGGTGGATGGACCTAGAGTCTGTCATACAGAGTGAAGTAAGTCAGAAAGAGAAAAACAAATACCGTATGCTAACACATATAAATGGAATCTAAAAAAAAGAAAAAAATGGTCATGAAGAACCTAGGGGCAAGACGGGAATAAAGACACAGACCTACTAGAGAATGGACTTGAGGATATGGGGAGGGGGAAGGGTAAGCTGGGACGAAGTGAGAGAGTGGCATGGACATATATACACTACCAAACGTAAAATAGATAGCTAGTGGGAAGCAGCTACACAGCACAGGGAGATCAGCTCGGTGCTTTGTGACCACCTAGAGGGGTGGGATAGGGAGGGTGGGAGGGAGGGAGACGCAAGAGGGAAGAGATATGGGGACATATGTATGTGTATAACTGATTCACTTTGTTATAAAGCAGAAACTAACACACCATTGTAAAGCAATTATACTCCAATAAAGACATTTAAAAAGAAATACCAATAGCATCAGTTACTCAAGGAAAATGACTATAACATATATTGCTTCTGCTTATACCTACAATACCTAATTAATAGAAATTAATAAAGGCTTGTTTTCCGAGTAAAAAGAAATATAGTAGTGTTTGCTTGTTTAAAAGTTTGTTTAAAAGTCTTTTAAAAGATAGTAGTGTTTGCCCTGAGTACAAGCATTTTATAGTATGTGAATGGGAAGAAAATCAGGGAATAAGTAGAAAACCATGAAGACTGCAGAATCCCAGGACTTTGTAGGGAAAGTTTATTTTAGTCTCCTGGAGTTTTTTGCTTGTTTGTTTGTTTTTTTACAAGCATTTATGTTTTTAACTACCCACAAAACTGTTCATCTATTTTCTTACAGGGTAACATATAACAGCAAAAAGAAACAAAATCTAAAAATAAGCCACACTGCATTTTACATTTCATCATATATGTAGAAATTGATCAAATGCAGACACAGTGAAAGCAATTATTCAAGCTGAAAAAAAGATTTGCTGGAATTCCCACTCCTGAGCTTCTTGTTTGCATAATTTTAAATGTCCTTAAGATAGAAAACGATGCATAATTTTCGGAATTTTCAAAGTTTTTGTTTGCTTGTTAATTTGTTTTGGGTTAAGAAAGATACCCGAAACACAGATTGGTAGCTAGGCCTTTAAACCCTTTCATTCTCAGACAAGAAATATTCTCCTGTTTCTAAACTAGCCAGGGAGGTCAAAAAGGAGGCTGTAATAAGTATAGTAATGGGCCAGCAATAGATGTTTGAAAAATTAATAATCATGCTTATAGGGAAGCTCTCAGTCAGAATGATCTGTGTGTCCTAGAAATCGGAGTCCCATCCCTTAAATAGACAACCTCATGAAGATGTTAATTACTTTTGAACAAGTATTTCTGAAATAAAAGACAAATATCATGAAGCCCTAACATAAAAGATAAATAAAATTTAAAATATACCTCGGCACTTGGTGATACAAGAAGAATAAAACATTTTTCTACTAAGAAAAATCCATGGATGCCTCCAATTAATCCCAACAGTTTCCAAATATGGCCCTTGTCTTCATGGAAATGTCCAAACTCTGAGGCTTCCTGCTCATGTAAACCAAGAACCTAAAAAGAAAAGAGATGGAAAGAAATAACTTTTGATGACTTAAATATTATTTAGTAGGTCCACTGTTGAAAATACATTCAATTTCCATTCTGGGGAAGCCCATGACAACACCTGAATTCATTCAAAGCCCAGTTTGCTTTTAGATGTATGAATACTTCCACTATAGATTTAATCATGGCCAAATAAGATGTGAAAAAAAAGAGCTTTGAAAAGCTGCTGCTAATGAGTAGGCTAAAGCCTAAGCTTATTTCAGCAAGTGGCCTAAATTTCCATACATTCTCAGTCCTTTAGCTGAATTTTTTTCCAGTTCAATCCATCCCAATTTGCACAGCCATGCTTTATAACAAATCAATATTTTGTATATCCAAAACAAATATAAAGATACATTTCATCCAGGGTTTATTCTCCCCATGCCCCATAGCAATTAAAGAAAACTTTTAATAAATGTTCACATAAGTAAGAAATCCACCTGAACGACTTTTTCCATTGAGCACATCCTGTATGCCCAGCAATACTGTCAGCTCTCCGGGACACAAAAGGATACTAGAAAAGCATTAGGAATTTTCCTCTAGTTGACTCATCCCACTGCTTGTCTCATCCATTTGTTGACCTCATGATTTCTTGTGAGCTAGTAAATCAGAATGTATCATATTCCCTCCCCAGGAGAAGACAGTTTGGGAAATATTGTGGTTTCCATATTTAGGATATTACTAACCATTAAATTTAGAAAAGAAAAAAATTATATGTGTATATGTTCATATAAATAGTGTATAGATATTTATGTACATATGCATATACATATTGATACATATGTATACATGTGTGAGCATATGTATGGATCTCCATATACACATTGAGTGTATGGACATAACTAAAGACATATACAGGTTAGTCCACTTTTTCTTTTGGTAAAGACTTAAAAGGACAGGCACCTAATATTTGGAATTACCATTATGTCACAAAACAGAGGATGTTGTCATGTCAGAAAAGAAAACAGAGGAAAACCTCACAATCTCAGAATAAAATGTACATCTTCAAGTTGAATCAATGCAGCTAGTTAAAAGAGGAAATCGTGACAGTGGGATTCTTCTCATTTCTGTGCAGACCTTTAAACACTTGCCACGCATCACATTCAGGAACCACTGATTTTTCTAGCTTTCCACCACACCTGTACGGCATCTATCTTCCTCTTCCCAATAACTTATGTCCTCCTCTCTTTCCTCAAGTAAAGCAACTGCCTTCTAAGTGAAACCCAGCTAAGTTCCCCTCTGTAAATATGTCTCTGTAGGGTCGGTGGACAGTCCCACTCCCCACAGCGTCCACCCCTGCTGCCTTGGGCTGTGTACTCTCCCACTCGGGGAGACCCAGGCAGCCTTAAGATCCTGTTGTTATTTCCCAGGATCCTGGGCAATGAACAGCTCTGCACCCACTGCAGGCTTCGGCCACCGCCTCAAACCAGTAAGCCCGGAAATATTTCCTGAAAATTAGATTATACGGGAAATTAAAACTAATAATGGCTTGTTTCATTTCTCCAATGCTCACTTTGCAATTTTCAGAACACGTAATAATTTTTGAGCCTCTAAGCAACAAGAGGGACCCTGCAGGAAATTGCTAGAGGCTTGTGGAAATTTTTAACATCTCAGACTTTGTGAGACGTGGGGGAAATCATTGGCTCAGCATTATCCATCATGAGAGATTTCAGGAGGAATACATAACCTCATCTGAAGACCCTTCACCCTGAACTCTTCTGCATCTCTGGTTCTAATCCTTTCATCTCTGACAAATAAAGAGCCTCTGAAAACTTCAGCAAAGAGCCAGCTTCCTGGAGATTGCATGTTTCTTAAAGGAAATCTAGATGCTAATAGTTGGGCAAGAGAGAGAAATTCATGTTGATGGTTCAAACGAAGAGAGGTTAATGGTGGTGCTATGACAGAGGTGTGGGCAGGTGTCAAGGGTATGAACGAGGGATAATGAGACACCCGGAAACCGGCAACCCCAGGGAACCATTATCACTCTTAAGGCTGAAAGGGCAAAGGGCAAAGGTTGGAAATAACTGAAGCTCAATTACTGAAGCTCCATGGGAGATGAAGTTAGGGAGGAGGCCTCCTGCAGGAGGTGTATTGCTGCCTGTAATCAGCACTTCTAGAGCTAGTGCTGGAGGGAGGGAGTGGGGAAGAGATGCCCCCTGCCACTCTCTCCTCTTGCCCTGGCTTTTCTGTTGTGCACCCACTGGGGGAACTCAAACAACAATCCAGCCTGCAAGAGAGCGGAGGGGGTGCAATCTTCGGGGGCTGAGAAGAGCAGAGCATGGATCTGATGAGGGCTGGGGGCCACCGGAGAAAAACCAGTACATCTTATAGCCCATTCATTTTTATTTATAGATACGTACACTTCCTGAATTTTTGTTAATAGGAATCCATATCTGATCACGTATTTTTAAATTTCAAAAGTAAGAATAACCTGGTGGATCTAATGATTAATCATCTCTTTTCTCCTACAGGGGCTTTGGGGAAATAATACTGATTATCACAGAAAACACTGGCCACTGTATCTATGCATCCACGTCACTGTGAAATTCTGCATAAACACCTCCAGTGGCACAAAGTAAAGAGAAATTAGAAACACTCCATCTGAAACGGAAAATAGCCACTTACCTGAGGAATCAGATGGAGCAGAGCATCCCCAGAAAGTGTCCCAACAGCCAGACCCACAAACAGCTGTAAAATGAGCCGATAGCTCTCCTCGCAGCAGTGGAAAAGGGTCAGGGTCGTCCCGAGCATGGAGCCCAGCGTGAGCAACGTCACTGCCATGGTGCTGTAGCCATATTCTGAGCCAAAAAGGAGATTGCAAAACAGTCAGAGCCCCTATGAGGGCCTCTGCCAGTGAACATGCTAGAAGAATCCAGCCTATACTATAATCGATAGGGATACAAAATTGTTTTGTGAGTGCTATATTGGGTAAAAGGTTGCAAGGCTTTAATTTGTAAGGAAAAGAATGAAAAGACTTTCTCCAAATTACTCCGTTGCTTTGAAGTTATCCTGACTACCCCTTATGAAAAAATCACCCTAGCAAGCAAGGAGCTAGCTTACCTCCTACCCACAAAGAAAATAATTTCTCTCACTTTAAACTACAACCTCTATTGACAGACACTGGTAATATTTGTCATTTAATTTCATTTAAACATTTTGAAGGCAAGGAAGCAAGGTTACAGAAGGAGCATATAGTTTGGGCCATTGCAGATCAATATCTGTGGACAAAATGAGTACTTTCTCACAAAAATTCTCAAAATTATTTGTAGTGTCAGAAGTGTTTATTATTCTCAGTGACTAAAACGAGCGATTGTATTGGTAAAAACGGATCAGTCAATGTGTAATGGATGATAATATAAATTTGGACAGGCTACCTTTTGGATTATTGCAATAAGTGTTTATAACCCCTAAAATTTATTCTGTATTTCTAAGCGTCTAGATTTTTTAAATGTTCAGAAAGTGCAATTTTTTACAATTATTCAAACAGAAACGAATATGTAGGAGGGGAGAAGAAATAAAAGGGTAAAGGAAGAAAGAGAAAGAGAAAGATTAAGAGGAAGAAATGGCTTTCAGAGTCAAGTATATATGATTTGGGAATAAAGAGTATTCACACACCATTTTCCTTTGGTTGCAGATATCCAGAGCGAATACTCTGTTTCAACTTAGAAGTTACTAATTTCAGGCCAAATGGTTTGTAAACAAGGAAGGTAGGTAATTACAAAATTAAACTATCATTTCCTTTCGTGACCACAGATGGATAAAAAAATCAAACAATTTCAGCTGTCATACTATTGCACTTAAAGCCCACTGTGGATTTTAATAAATTACCATCTTAAAAGGTGTTATAATTGAAGATGTTGCACCCTCATCATTCTTGTACTTTTCTGGGACAGTCATTCCCCACAGTAGGTCATGTTAGTGACACTAGCTGGTAAGATGACGATAGGCTTGTGATGTGAAGAGGACCCTTATCGAATTACAAGCTCTAAATTATACAGAGATCGAACGTTAAAATAAAGTTGGTAGTGTGCTCAGAGGGGGCAAAAAACTTTCACACTTTGATTTTTCCCACTCTCACCGCTACTCCTTCGCTGCTAGGAAACCTATAAAATGGCTGTTGTTCAACAGATACAGAGTTTCAGTTTTGCAAGACGAGGCATTTCTAGAGATCTGTTGCAGAGCAATGTGAAAATACTTAATACTACCGAACCGTACACTTAAAAGGGTTGAGATGGTAAAGTGCATGTATTTCTTACGACATTTAACAAAAATAACAGGAACAGACTGGAATGATCATACACCTGCCTAGAGGTTTTATTTTGCTCTAATTTAATACCTATGTTGTTAAAAAATCCCTAGAGATATTTAACCAAGTTTCACATCCCATTCTTCCACAAACAGACTCTCAGTGGGCAAGTGATTCTTCTTGACTAACAGATAAATTAAAGACATTTGAAGTTTAACGCGAGCACCTGGGTGCCTCATGAAGTTCAAAGTTGCCACATTTTTATGGTGGCTACAAAAGATAAGAAAATGTCAGGAACTCAACAAGGACAAATTAGGGGCTGACATTTCCCAGGCAAAAGGCAAAGTTTCAAGTTCTTTAATTCTTCTACTCTCCCCATTGTCCTGAGGGCAGCTACAGTGCGGTTTTGGAAGAGAAAGGATGTTTCATTCCTTGGGAGCTTGTAAATCTTTCTTGACTGGAGTCAGATTTGATATAAATCTTTCCCATCCTTACAACAGAACTGGACCTACCAACTAAATTCTTAACCAATCCTGAGCAGCTTCTTTGAACAGGTCTGAAACGATTTCTACACGGCCATAGCATTCTTTCCTGGAAATTCAATTGAAGGTGGTGCTTAGGGGTTGCGTTTCAGCATACTGAACACTGTGTTCTTAATAACGTCTCCCTGTGTCGTCCTCTCTTTAACGTCTTACATTCCTGTAATTTCAAAAGGCCAACAACACAAACCTTTCTCTTTAGTTATATGATGCAACATTTTAAATTGAGGACGGTGCTGTTTTTCTAGGTTCTTTAGTGAGTATGACTTGTTTGGATTTTTCTCAGGAAGACTATTTCCTAGAAGGGTCAAGAAGTTAATTAAAAAGGGAATTAAGCTTTTTTCATGGATCTTCAGTCCAAAACCCTGTTTCCAATTGGCCTGTATAACCAGACCCCGTGCCAGGGAGGTGTCTGGTTATACAGATCCATTTTTGAGCCATCACTGACCACAAGGTGTTGAATTATTTAGCTGCTCACTTTTAATGAAGCTATTTTTCCCCTCAGTGAACGTGGAGTTTTAGATATATAGACCTGGCATGTTTTTGTTCACAATCTTCAAATGAATCACTCGATGTAGGATCCATTATGAGTTAGAAATAAGTAACTGAACAATTCTGCTATGATGGGCATTGCAGACTACCTCAAAGAGAAAGAAAAGCAGTTCTGAAAAATATGTAAGGCCCTCAGATCAATGGTAATTTTTTTTTTTTTTGCGGTACGCTGGCCTCTCACTGCTGTGGCCTATCCCGTTGCGGAGCACAGGCTCCAGACGCGCAGGCTCAGCGGCCATGGCTCACGGGCCCAGCCGCTCCGCGGCACGTGGGATCTTCCCGGACCGGGTCACGAACCCGTGTCCCCTGCATCGGCAGGCGGACTCTCAACCACTGTGCCACCAGGGAAGCCCGGTAATATTTTTAATATAGTTAAATGTCATATTTTTACTATCCATCATAGGTGTTTTTAGGCCACCATTTTTTTTCTTTTGACTTTTCAACGTCAGGTGCTTTAAATTTCCAGAATGCATTTTTGTGTGCATTAGCCCACTGGAACTTCACTGGTATATACTGTTAAGTCTTAAAGTAGTATTCACCTACGGCAGTGATGTTATGGGTCACAGGTGAGCGTGCATATTGATCCTTTCACTTCCTGGGGCTGCCAGCCACAACCGGGAGGCTGGCACCTCCTTGCACTGGTCACCTCTATCCCAGAACAGCCTCTTTGGTTTACCCCAACGTGCCTTCATTTTTACTGTGTGCCATAGTGTGGAAATGGATAGGAAGCCCTGTACTATCACTGCTTCCCACTGTGCAGAGAAAGAGACGGGCTTGGGATATAAAGAGATTGCTGAAGATCACAGAGTTGGCTGGGGAAGGAAGGCATGACTCAGCTCTGCATTTCTGATCCCAACCCCGATGCCCTTTCTCATATACCAGGCCACCTCTCAACTATGGACTTTGAACTTGGTCCACGCTTGAGTCAAATACAGGGGACAAACTTGATTTATATAAGTTATACACAAAATATAAAATATTCGTTGAGAGGCAGTATAGCATAGGTGGTTAAAAACAGCTTGTCTGGGTTTGAATCCCAGCTCTATCACTTACCAGCCGTGTGTCCGTGGGCAAGTCACTTAACTTCTATGTGCTTCAGTTTCCTCATCTCTAAAGTGAGGATAATAATAATAATTTCTAGCTGGTAGCACTGTGTGAGGACTCAATGAGCTGACCAATGTAAAATGCTTAGAGCGGTGCCTGGTATATGGTACGTATCCTTCACTCACCATCATTATCGCATACACTGTGTGCATTAGCTCTCCGAGGGAAGAACCAGAACTTACTCTCCGGAGTGGGGGGTGCCAGCTTTGCTTGTTGGTCCTGGGGAAGCTGGCAAGAGCAGCTCAGCAATTGCTGGATGATTCCTGGACTCATTTGCTTAAAGTCCTCCTTAGAAATGGCTGAAAGCTTGTTCTGTAGAAATATCTCCACGAATTGTCCAGCAGAGAAGCAAGTCTGTAGGAGCAAGAGCAGACACTGTTACCGCCCTCAGCACTGAACCAAATTCCCCATCGACTACCATTCTTGAGGAGTCAGAACGGAGTGGAAGGGTTCAAGTCAACCCTTCCACACGAAGCCGTTACTATGTGAGTCTCCCTGAAGCCTTTTGTCCATAAATAATTCCCCAGGATTACCTTTCATCTCTGATTAAAGCAGCTGTATCTCACTTTCATTCTGAGTATTATATAGCAGGAGTTTTGCACACTTTTTTCTTTCCTGAAGAGATGCACCGTGTTTTACAATGTGTTGGATAGCGTTCTAACCAGCAGCCTAAGGAAACCTTGAGGGGGGATGGCTTTGTATCATTAACAAAGCTAAAACTTCACAGGATAAACAGGAGCTCTGAGGTAATGAGGTCATCGTCTTTAATATTCTCTGATTTAGCAAGCCTTTGTAGGCAACATGCATTTTCAAAAGCAATAAAAGGAAAGTCAATATTTTAAAAAGTGAATGCTGTATCAACTCGCTGGTGTGTGAACACTGAACGATATGGCTAACTCTGCCCCTTGACAGCCTTCTACCACAAAAACAACTGAAATCACTGTTATTGCCTACTGATTTCACTAATTTTTATCTAGATCTTTGTGATTTTTTTCATATTGTATAGGGATATCTATGAGATAAGAAGTAGAAACAGACAACAAATGAAACGGGTCTCTAAAAGTTGCCTCAAAGCATCTGTCCATTTCAGAAGTGTTAAGGGCTGACATTTTGTGCATCAAAAATTACACTGAAAAGTTTTCATATGTGGATGAGAAGGGTGTATAGTTTCGCTAGCACAAATGCGTGTCTTCTACTGAAATAAGACCCCAATGCAAGATCAGTGTGATCTTTAGTTACAGTAAGGTATCTTTAAAAAAGTCAGTGATGTATACAAGGATTGTCTGATCTGCCATGCTGTAGAAAGTAGGGATTTTAAACAAAGGCACATGGCTAATCAGAAAATCATGATGACACATTTGCTGGATTCTCCCACACAAAAATCCTTTGGGATGATTCCAAGGGTTAAAAAGCTTTATCTTGATTGGGAGATGTTTGGTTGCATGGAACAGGACCTACTCAAACCAGCAGACACCAAGGGGAGGATGCATGAAGCTTACAGAGGATGTCTGAGATGGGAAGGACAGCCACATTTCAAGAGGAACTGAACCGGAAGCTGGAAAATTAGAACCAATGACTTTCCTCTGTCTCTTTGGGGCTTAGTATTTTCTTCTTTCTGTTTCCCTCTGCAGACATCTACTTCCTTTCAAAATCTGGTCTTCTCTCTTTAATAAACACATGGCCATATAAGCCCTGACCCTAAGGTGACCTTTCCATCCAAGAACCCAAGATTGGATTGAGTCTGCAAATCCTGACAGATCTGATTGGCTCAGCAAAGCTATAGATGGGTTTTCTTGGTCAAATACCCGTTTGATTCCATCAATTTTGCCCCCGAGACAGGAGGTGGGACCATGCTCTTCAAACACGGCTTCTGGACCCAGCACTGTGGGTGAGAAAGCCATTTCTCAGAAAGGGATTGGGCAAGAACTCCAAAAGTTTTCTACTGCAAGAAGCAGCAGCAGAAAGCTAAACTTGTGATTTTTTTCCCTTTATCAAAATAATTTACACCAAAGACAACAGTCTCTTTTGTATCATTTATTAATCATGGAATAGAATTACTTCATCATTAAAAATACTGGCAACAATAAAGGGAAACTAACAAAAAGCTTCTGATAATGAATCCTTCGTAATAAACATTCTCATTGAAAAATGCCCGCCTGGGAAGTAAGAGAGTGGAAAGATAAACATGAAAAGAATGCCATGCATCTTCCCGCAGTTCACTGTCAAGGAACTGAATAGTTTCTAGTTTTAGAATACCTTCTCATAGAGTAAGGTTATTCTATTATAAGCTTCTATGCCCTTGATATTTACTTGCTGTTCCTGTACTATTTAGGTTATTGTTGCATTACATTTCTACTGAAATCACTAACACAAATGTCCTTAAAGGGGATTCATTATATCTTATAAAATTTTGGTAGACAAAATGTTTTTAATGAGGAAGAAAACAGAGTGGAAATTTAGATTATCCCGTCAATAACCTTTGAAATAGCTTTATTCCTTCACATAAAATTCCACATACTTGTACACTTGTGCTGACATCCTCAGATTCCTGTGGAAACTTTACAAACATTCTCAAGTGTTGCTTCTGGAACTTTAGTTTTGAGAATCCCTTGGAGGGCTTGTTAAAAGACAGGGTGATGAACTCCACAATTGCAGGGTATAATTCAGTAGCTTCTTGGGTGGGACCTGAGAATTTCCATTTCCAACAAGGTCCCAGGTGCTGCTGTTACAGCTGGTGCGGGGACAACACTTTGAGGACCACCGGCCTAAACAATATAGGCAGGATCTCCAGATCTAGCCTCTTACCTTAGGGTCCCCTCAAAAGTCACAAAGAAAGTGACATGTTGGAACAGAGAAGAATTGAGAAACAGGTTGTTTTGTTTATCTTGCAGAGTCAGCACAGAAAATGATTATTACCGTTCTTAGAAGATGCATGCCTTAAGTAGGTAACACCTACATTTTGAGAAATAACCTTCGTTCTTTATGCAAATAGGGTCTCCATCAGACAAATGGGTTCCCTTCTAAGAGCTGGCCCTGAAGAAACATTTAAAGAGACTTCACAAATAAGGATTGATATAGGCATCAACTCTTGTTACCTTCAGTCGAATACACTAAGTGTGAGTTTGAAAGAATCAGCTTTAATTGATGCGTTTGATATGTGGCCTAATTAATAGAAATTCACTTTTTAAAATATATCGTAGCAAAAATATGTGATAATGCCCGATCATTCATAACTTACAGGAACGACCTTCACTGTTGTTAGAAATATTTAAGGAATTTTGCTCTTTTAAAATACAGATTGCGCTTAATAGGAATATTAACTCATCCAAGATATAAATAACAAAAATAGTTTTATTTCTTTACATCAACATTTACTCAAACAGCATAGTTGTTCAGAGCACAGAATACGCCGTCAGAAAACCTACGTATATACCTCAGTTTCTGTGAACTTAAGCAACTACTTATTAGCCCCATGCCTCAATTTCCTAATCTGTAGGATGCAATCATATACCCTAACTTCATACAGCTGTTGTGCTAATTACATGAAGGATGCAGGTGAAATTGTGCAGAGTGTCTAATACATTGTATTAATTTCCTCATTAAATGTAAGCCATTATCATGGAATATCAATTTTTCAAGAGTTTAAATAATAAGGGCAGGGAAGGTTTCTATGTGTAACAGAGTCTGAAAAATGCTTGATCCAATAAGATTAAAGCATTTTATTTACTAAAGGACCTCCCCAGACACATGAATATGCTGCCGTGCGACATGCACCTTCAGTATTTCCCCGTCAGATCTGACCACGGCGCCCCTTTGCAAGAATTATCTAGGTAGACTAGTGAACGTACTTTGGAACACAACTTTAGGAAATAAGAATATGAACATGTTTATAGGCTCACATATCACCTTTTCTCAAAAACCTTCTCAGTGCTACCTCCTATACCAATATTTCTCTGTTGCTCACAATCCAAAGTAATCTCTTCATAATCTAATCTAACTTTAAAGTGTTCATTCATCACTATAAGTTTTTGTATAATGTCTGTATCCTCCCACTACCCTGTTAGCTCCATAGGAGCCGTGCCTATTTGTGTTCAGTTATCTATCCCTGTTGCCCATGATGGTGACTAGAACATAGTAAATGCTCACAGGTTTGCTGAATTAATTATTCATGCATTCAGTATGGACCCAGTGGAGGAAAGAGTAATATATATCATTCTCCTAAATATCTTGACCTCAAGTTTATGTCTATAGAGACTCACTTGTAAAAAGAAAAAACCCTGCCCACACTGTGGAAATAGAATATTTTTACATTTAAGGAAATCTACATTATCCTTTAACTTTTCAACAACTCTTAGAGAATGTTCACAGCTACTTCCTTTGACAATAGCAAATGATGGTACAAGAGGAATAATGACAATACCTGATCCCAGGAAATTGGACTGTCATCTGATTCTGGGTCCTCGGGTACAGATAGATTAGGATAGGCCCAATCATGGATTGTTAGGTTGTTTTGTTTCCTTTGAAGCTGATGGATTCTATCTTTTCTGATACAGGTATTTTTAGTCCAGAGAGTATTGAGGAGCTGGTCTAGTTCTAGAAATTTCATACAAAATCTGGTGTCACATAAAGACAGGCCAGTTTCAGAATAATCACAATTTCACACGGCCACAGCATAGATATTTACTAAGTAAATTTCTAAGTTCTAATGAAAAGCCAAGATTTTACTCTGAACAAGAATAGAGAGCATTTAGGGACTTCTCTGGTGGTCCAGTGGTTAAGACTCTGTGCTTCCAATACAGAGGGTACAGGTTCAATCCCTGGTCAGGGAACTAAGATCTCACATGCTGCACGGCATGGCCAAAAAAAAAAAAAAAAAAAAGAATAAAGAGTATTTATTCTTCACATGGTAATGATTCTCTCACAAGATCTTGAGCTCTTAGGGCTGAACCATGATGAAATGAGCAATTCCAAAAATGGAGTGCCTTCTAGTAAGTCAACTAATTCTTTTTCTAGCTGTTCCCTATAAAAATGTAAACAAAAGATGAAACTGATTTAATCCTTAGAAAATTTATTCCCTTCAGGCACTATACATCCTTAGTAGATTAACTATAACTTTAATGTAAAGTCAATCTAACCATTTTCCTCTTCAGTGTTTAATGCAGGAAAGAAACAGGAACTGAAAAGCAGCTGAGATTACTGGGACAAAAGAGACTTTGTTTTCTAATGCTGCTGTGATATAGTTGTCAGTTTAAAGGCTGCAGTTTAGTTTCCCTTGGTACAGCTGTAGCCTTAAAAAAATGACTGATACAGAGAACAATTGAATATTATGGTGAATTTCTTGGGATTTATTCATCTTTCTACTTGTGAAAAAAATACCTCTGGTGTTTTCCTAAATGTTACCATCAGTAGTAGGAGAACTGCAAACTAGAATTACTACAATATTTTATTTTAAATGGCCAGTTTCAACAACAAAAAAAAAAAAAAAAGAGAGAGAGAGAGAGAGAGAGAGACCTGCAAAGAAATGGAAAAGTGTGACTCAGAGCCAGGGAAAAAAGCAGTCAATAAATATGTATCTGAGTATTCCCAGATGTTGGATTTACCAGATGAAGAGTTCAAAGCAGTCATTATAAGTATCTTCAAGGAACTAAAGAGAATAATATTTGAGAAATTAAAGGAAAGTATGACAATAATAAATTAACAAATAGCAATTTTCAATCAGGAGATCAAAACTATGTAAAAGTCTAAATGGAAATTCTGGAGTAGAAGAACAGAATAAATGAAGTGAAAAATTCACTAGAGGAGTGCAACAGCATATTGAGATGGTAGAAGAAAGAATTGCTGAATATGGGGATAAATTAATAGAAATAATCTAATCTGAAGAACAAAGAGAAAAAGAAAGAACAAGTCTCAGAGACCTGTGGGAACCAGCAAATATACTGACCTATATGTAGTGAGTCACTTGGAGAGAAGAAAGAGAAAGAAGTAGAAAAAGATACTGGAGAAAATAATGGCTAAAAACTTTCTGAATTTGATGTAAAGCCTTAATCTACAATGTTCAAAAAATTCATCAGAGGGAATTCCCTGGTGGTCCAGTGGCTAGGACTCCATGCTCTCACTGTCAAGGTCCCAGGTTGGGGAAATAATATGGGGCATGGTCAAAAAACAAACAAACAAAACAAAACAAGACAAAAAGAAGCTCATCAGACATCAAGTAGAATAAATATAAAAGATCCAAACCCAGACATAGTCAAACAGTTGAAAGTCAAAGACAAAGATATATCTTGAAAGCAGTGATGGAAAAATGACTCATCACATACCAGGGAGCATTGATACAATCAAAGCTGACTTCCCATCTGAAAAATAGAGGCCAGAAAGTAGTGGAATAAGTTGTTCAAAATGCTGAAAGGAAGAACTATCAATTAGGGATTTAACACCCAGCAAAACAACCCTTCCAAAATGAAGGTGAGGAAGCAACCTAGGTGTCCATCGACAGATGAATGGATAAAGAAGATGTGGCACATATATACAACGGAATATTACTCAGCCATAAAAAGAAATGAAATTGAGTTATTTGTAGTGAGGTGGATGGACCTAGAGTCTGTCATACAGAGTGAAGTGAGTCAGAAAGAGAAAAACAAATACCGTATGCTAACACATATATATGGAATCTAAAAAAAAAAAAAAGGTTCTGAAGAACCTAGGGGCAGGACAGGAATAAAGATGCAGACGTAGAGAATAGACTTGAGGACACTGGGAGGGGGCAGGGTAAGCTGGGATGAAGTGAGAGAGTGGCATGGACATATATACGCTACTAAATGTAAAACAGATAGCTAGTGGGAAGCAGCCGCATAGCACGGGGAGATCAGCTCGGTGCTTTGTGACCACCTAGAGGGGTGGGATAGGGAGGGTGGGAGGGAGACACAAGAGGGAGGGGATATGGGGATTTATGTATACATATAGCTGATTCACTTTGTTATACAGCAGAAACTAACACACCATTGTAAAGCAATTATACTCCAATAAAGATGTTAAAAAATAATATAAATAATAAATGAATTAAAAAAATGAAGGTGAAATAAAATTATTCTCAGATAAACATGAATGGAGAATTCATTGGTACCAGAACTGTCTTACAAGAAACACTAGATGAAGTTATTTAAGGTGAAAAGAAATGATCTGCATGGTAAGTCAAGTCCACAGGAAGAAATGAGAGTACTAGAAATGTAAATATGTGGGTTAATATAAAAGACTATAAATATATTTCTTTATCATTGTTCTCTCAACTCAATGAGGAAACAAACTTTTCTTTCAAAGTCTAAAATATGATAAGGGTACAGACCATTCTCAAAATATTTACCATTATATCGGGGTTATTAAGCAATGTAATTAGATGACAAAGAAAAGACACACACGAATTGAAAAAGAACAGGCAAAACTGTCTGAAAACTCTAAAAAATTAGGGCAAAATAAAAAGAAAGATTTAATCATGGAACAGGTTATAAAATTAATCTAAAAAAAATCACTAACCTTCACATAGACAAAGACCAGTTAGAAGCTGTAATGAAAGAGAGGACCCCAGGTAAGAGAGCCAAAAGAAAAGTTAAATGCCTAGGTATAAATGTACCAGGAAATGTCTAAAACCTATGTGAGGGAAATAATAAAACACTCCACAAAAGCACACATGTAGATATGCACAAATAGAAACACTATGGGATATAAAAATGCAACATGTTATAAATATCATTCCTAAGTTATTTTATAATTATTTTGCAATTATAATAAAATTATCACAGGGTTATTTTTTCCCAGAGCTTGACAGTTAGGTGATATTTGTTAGGAAGAGTGAACAAGCCAGGAAGACCCTGAAAAGAAGAGCAATGAAGAAGGCTAGCTCTATCAGAAATTAAAATATACTATAAAGCCACTATAAGTGAAACAGTACAGTACTGGCACATGGATAGACAAGTGGGCCAATAGAACAGAATGGAAAACAGAAATAGACCTGACTGCATTTATCATTTTATTATATAAAAGAAGCATCTCAAACCAGTGGAGGAAATAATTTCCACTGCATTTTAAATAAGAAGTATAAAGAAAACTGCATAGTCGTATAGAGGAAATAAACTGGATCTAATCCTCACAACATGCACCAGAATTAATCCTAAATGGATCAGAAACGCAAGCATACAAGTACTAGAAGAAAACACGAGTAACTTCTTCTATAACCTGGGAATGTGGGAAACTTTCTCAACTCTAACTCAAAATCCAAAAGCAATAAGAGAAGTGTGATTAATTGGTTTATATAAAGATAAAAAATATTCGGAGAAACAATTATCCCAGCTTAGGCAGAAAATGTACAAGAGGAACCTGGAATATTTTATACTGGAGAGCAAGGGAGATATAAAATGTGTTAAGGGTTTTGACAAAAGGACTTACAGCCACCTTGAATAAGATTCCACTTGTCAAAGAGGGAACGATCTGAGTATCAAAAGGATAATAATGACAATAGATTGAGAGATAAGGAATCATAATGATATAAAAAGAAAAGCTCATTGTTCCTTGAGGATGCAAGGAAACTATGTTATTATTTTGTAAAGTGGTAAATTAAAGAATCAAGAGTTTATCCTTACTTTCCTTTAAGAACCTCAGTAAAATGAAATTGCGGTGAGGGAAAGATTTTCCACTATAGAATTATTACACTGAAACATGAAGAAGAACTGAGAGAATCAGAAGATCACCACTGTGTAAGCCCCAAACAACTGATCAATCTAGGCAATGACCATCAATAGCTTATAACTTCTCAGAAAGAGACAACCAGATGTTATGTGCTGCCGATGGAAGACACCAACGATCAGACTGTAGCCCCAAATAAATAAACAACATAAAACTAATCAAACCTCTACGTATAAAAATCAATATACATGAAACATGTTGCATAGAAACACATGTAAGGGACTTCCCTGGTGGTGCAGTGGTTAAGAATCTGCCTGCCAATGCAGGAGACACGGGTTCGAGCCCTGGTCCAGGAAGATCCCACATGCCATGGAACAACTAAGCCTGTGGCAACAACTACTGAAGCCCGCCCGCCACAACTACTGAACCCGTGTGCCTAAAGTCCATGCTCCTCAACAAGAGAAGCCACCAAAATGAGAGGCCCACACACGGCAACGAAGAGTAGCCCCCGCTCACTGCAGCTAGAGAAAGCCCGCGCACAGCAACGAAGACCCAGGGCAGCCAAAAATAAATAAATTAATTAATTAAAAAAAAAGAAACACATGTAAAATGAGTAGGAATGCAATCAGCAAAATCCAGATGGGATAAATGATCCCTTTTTGTTTTTTTCAACAAAAAATTTGCAACAAAATAGAATGGAGGGGAAGGATATGACACCTATCAAAAGTAAACCGCCAGAGACATACCAACAATTCACATTTTATGGACCTTATTTACATCCTGATTCAATAAAAACTAAAAATGTTTTTTAAAAAGCAGAAAAATGTGAACATGGAGGAAATTTTTATGATATTAAAGGAATCATTCGTTTTTTTAAGCAGTGATATTTGTAATAGATGCTTTTAAAAAAATCCTCCTCTTGGGCTTCCCTGGTGGCGCAGTGGTTGGGAGTCCGCCTGCCGATGCAGGGGACGCGGGTTCGTGCCCCGGTCCGGGAGGATCCCACATACCGCGGAGCGGCTGGGCCTGTGAGCCATGGCCGCTGAGCCTGAGCGTCCGGAGCCTGTGCTCCGCGGCGGGAGAGGTCACAGCAGTGAGAGGCCCGCGTACCGCAAAAAAAAAAAAAAAAAAAATCCTCCTCTTTTAGAGATTCATACAGAAATATGTACAGGTTGATTGCTTCAAAATAATCAAGTGATTGGGAGAGGAGGCAGGTAAACTTAAGATTATCCAATTGCTGTTAACTGTTAAGGCTGGGGACTGTGTACATGGGGGTACACTATTTTATTGTTTCTACTTTTTATGTTTAACAATCTCTATAATAAAAAGATTACAAAAAATTTTAACTACCATACTTTTTTCCCCCTCTGGCCCAAAATACAATTAGTGTCAGCAGAGCCCCAGCTCAGAGGCAGTTGTTAGCAAAAAGTGCCTTGGGGCCTCTGGAATAAGCATCTAATTGCACTGGGATGGGATAGAATTCTGACTTCTCAAATGCAAACGTGGCCGCTCTGTGCCCAAGTGGGTGATACTGAACACCTCTCACAAACAATTATTTTAGTTTTTTTTTAGAAGGGTCCATGATGGTCAATATCTAGACAACTTGCCTTGATCTTACAGTACAGCTTGCCTCTAACTGTATTCTGTATTCCGGTCTGATGGCTCTTCCTATTGCAAGGGGCATACATTTTTACTTGAAAAGGGGAATCATTCCATTCCTTCGGCTGATATGCAAACTGTCCCGCTAAAACTCAATCACTCAAAATCTGAATTTAGCAATTCCTGTTTGCTACATCAAAATCATTCTCAGCGTAGCATGCCCTCCCCAGCCTATTTCCTAGTGATGACATCTAGGTAACACGACTGAATTATACTTCAACTCTCATCTTAATAAAGATTTCTTTCTCTCGTTTCTTAAAGCAAAGACAAACGAATTGCAGAAAGACACAACTGTCGTTCAGTGGGTTAGACAAACAAGTCAGAGAAAATTCTGCAGGGAATTGTATGACTCCTAGCTCTTGATCCCTTTCAGAGTTAGAAGATTTATCTAGATCATGAGGGTGTTGCTGGTACCTTGGAAAATTTGTATTTCTCTTCTATGTTGTGACTTCCCAAGAGGAAGAATGTGACCTTGGTGTGTGTGCAAAGCAGGGCATTCTGAGGCAGATGAAAAAATAAGTCATTTCACTCTTAATGTCTTGTCAAGTACAAAGAAATGCGTGAAACACACATTCTGATTCCTTTCGTGATGTCTTATTTTACCTCAGATCCCTCCAATGCTGGCTGTCACGAATGTAGCCAGGATGCGTATTTTACAGTACTTTTATTTAACATTAAATGACTTACTTTTATGGTTCCAAGCAAACTGCTACCAAGCCTCTTGCACCCTTTAGAACACTATTTTATCCTTCTACGTGATACTCCGTCCCCCCGGGCCCAGCACTTTGTACCAAACAGGAAAGTGTTCAGTTAGTACTAGTAGCAGATCATAAAAATCTCTCCCTTTGGCTCTCCATCCACAATTTCATCATCCCTGCTCAAACGAGCTGAGTGCAATTTTTTTTTTTTTTTTTTTTTGCGGTACGCAGGCCTCTCACTGTTGTGGCCTCTCCCGTTGCGGAGCACAGGCTCCGGACGCGCAGGCCCAGTGGCCATGGGTCACGGGCCCAGCCGCTCCGCGGCATGTGGGATCTTCCCGGACCGAGGCACGAACCCGCGTCCCCTGCATCGGCAGGCGGACTCTCAACCACTGCGCCACCAGGGAAGCCCTGAGTGCATATTTTTGCCTTATCACCACATACATATCATAGCATGTCTGCCCTGAAAAGGCCCCCTGGGCTGTCTCACTACATGCTGAGATTAAAAGGGTGTTTAAAACATACCTGGACAAATTCAGTCATCGCAATGATTCTGCTTTTGTTTTTGGCACAGTTTATATTTAGTAGGTGTGACTGGGAAGTGAAATTCATGAAAAGCATCCTTACCTGATAGATGGAGCGTATTTGTACTATTCAAGGAACTGAAAATATATTCTGTAAAATAGTCTGGGGACGGCAAGTTTCTTTGTCCCAGACAAACACCTTGGAGGGACAAAGCAATGATTGTCTCAGCCAACTGAGGAAGTGTGTTTTCATCGGCACCATCACTGCTTGAGACGCCAGATGTTTTCTGCAGCACTTTGGTTTCCATACACTGAAGTCAGACACAAAGTAAAAAGAAAATTTTAACTTCTGAAATTATTCTGATTAGAACATCTCTAGGATTTCCCCAAAAGACAAGGAATCATTCTTCTAAAAGAGGAGTGAATTCCTCTTTTAGGAATGATTCCTCTTTTAGGAATGATTCCTACCATCATTCTCTAGTCTCAGATAGAATTCTATCTGGAAAATGCTTGTTTCTTTCATCTTCCATGACACTGAATTTTCTAACTCCCATCCCATTGATTCTTATTTATCTAATTTTTCTCACTGTCCTACTGTAGAGCACAGGAAACTATATTCAATGTCCTATGATAAAACATAACGGAAAAGAATATGAAAAAACTACACTATATATATGTATAACTGACTCACGTTGCTGTACAGCAGAAATTAACACCATGTTGTAAATCAACTACACTTCAATTAAATTTAAAAAATAAATTTCCCCTTAAGGCCCCAGAGAAACCACTGAATATTATAAACAAGAGAATGTACAATAAGGTAGGTTACAGAAGTGTCACTCAGGTGGCAAAGTAGTAAATGGATTGACAGGGTTAGAACTTGAGGGCAAGAAGTCTAGTTAAGAAGTTATTGATTAATCCAAAATATCTCGTGACCTAAGACGGTAGCACTAGACATGGAAAGAAGCAGATGCATTTGAAGAATATTAAGAAGTTAGCCTTGGAAGGACTTGGAAGAAAATGTGGAGGAGTGCAGAGTCAAAAATGACTCAGGGGCTTCCCTGGTGGCGCAGTGGCTGAGAGTCCGCCTGCCGATGCAGGGGACGCGGGTTCGTGTCCCGGTCCGGGAAGATCCCACATGCCGCGGAGCGGCTGGGCCCGTGAGCCATGGCCGCTGAGCCTGCGCGTCCGGAGCCTGTGCTCCGCAGCGGGAGGGGCCGCAGCGGTGAGAGGCCCGCGTACCGCAAAAAAAAAAAAGACTCAGGTTTCTGGGTTTGACAACTGTATAATGATAATACCGCCCACTATCCCACAAATTCTCCCCCCAAATACCCAGTATATATCTGGTGCTTCCCTAGGTACTGGAAATGCAGTGGTGACCCAAACCAAAAGCAGTGTCTGCCTGCCCTGGAGCTTAAAGTTCACTATTGTTAATGAAACAATAATGTAATCAAATGTAAGTTGATAACTTTGGCAATTGCTTTGAAGGAGAGGTACATGGTACAATGATGTAAAAGTAGACAGCTATTTGACCCAGTCAGGCAGACCCAAGAAGGCTTCCTTGGGATTGTGGCACACGTGCGCGCGCGCGCACACACACACACACACACACACACACTGATCTGAAGGAGTGGGAGAAAGGAATAGCCCAGGCAGCAGACACAGCATATGCAAAATTTTTGTGGCAGGAAGAAGGGTGGCAGATATGCACAGCTGGAAGGAGGGCAGTCATTGGAGTGGGCGGAGTAAGGGGGGCATGGTGAAAGCTGAAGGTCTACGGGCATTTAGCGGAGTTTGCCCTTTATCCTCAAATCAACTGGAAGCCAAAGGGGAATTCTGAGCAAGGTTTGGGAATGGGGGTTATAGGACTGGATGTGTGTTTTGACAGATTCACTCTAGCTACCTGGTGGAGCACAAATAGATTGGAAAGAGAGTCAGTGCTTCCTAGTAGCACCGTAAGAAGGCCATTACTGTAGCCCAGGTACAAGACAGTGATGATGATAATGGAGTAAGTCGACAGGTTAGGGATCTCTTCAGGAGGTAATAGCAGTAGGACTTGGATTAGATATAAAGGGGGAAGAAATTTGGAAAACAAAATTTCTAGCTGGGCATTTGACTGGATGATGATCCTATTTGCTGACCTGTGAAGTGATACATGAAGACTGGATCTCGTTGGGTTGATTTATAACCTTGATTTTGGATATTTTAAGTGTGAGATGCCTTTACCATATCCTTAAAGAAAAGATGTTGTATAGTCTATGTGGGTCTGGAGTGCAGGGAAGAGGTCTGGGATGGAGATACACTCTGGTGAGTCATCTTTAAGTATAGATGTGGTACCCCAGAGAAAGCATATAGAATGATGGGAGCTAAGACCACACCTGAAAGAGCACTAATGCTTAAAATCTACACAGAGAAAGAGCCTGCAAAGGTGAAAATGGGGGTCAGAGGGAAAAAAAAACAGGAATGTGCAGCATCTACAAGCCAAAGTAGAGACTATTTCAAGAGCTACATAAGCAACATCAAAGAAAGAACAGGTTCAGGAATAGAAATATGACTTTTGATTTTAATATTGAGTTTCAAGTGCTGAGGAAATATAAACATGGAGATTTTTAAAGATGGGTGTATATATGAGTCGATGGCTCAAAAGAGAAATCTGGGCTGGCTTGCAACAGAACTGATAGTCATCAGTGTTTAGGAATGCTTGACGTTGTGAGAGCATCCCACTCAACAAGAAGGATGCCATGATTTAAGGGATGGCAGGTCAAGTGGATCCTACAAAGGAACCTGATACAGAACAGCTGGACAAGTGAGAAGAAACCAGGAGATGGGAGTGATGTGAATGGGAAAAAACATGAAGTATGGGCTGACAGAAATCAAAGAGCAAAAGAGAGCTTCATGGAGGCAAGACTTGACAAAAGTGAGAGAGCAAAGAGAAGGACAGAGATGGTTGAGATACAATGTACAGGAGTGTGGGAAGGAGGAAGTATGTTCATCCAATGAGGACTCAAGGGTAGGTTACGACATCAATGTTGCCTTCTTGTGACATAGGACAAGGTGGGAAAAGTGCGGATCAGATTTATTTATTTATTTATTTATTTTATTGAAGTATAATTGATTTACAATGTTGCATTTAATTTCTGCTGTACAGCAAAGTGACTCAGCTATATATATATATATATATATATATATTCTGTTTCATACTCTTTTCCATTATGGTTTAGGGAGCTATATTCAATATCCTGGATTTATTTCTTTTTTAAGTTTGTAATTGGTGAGCTTGGCAAGAGCCTATTCATAGCTATGGTGGGGAGCAGCGGGGAAGGCGGAGAGGCAGTTACCAAAATTTTAACAAATTTGGAGAAGTAGACAGAAGATTCATGGATGACAAGAACAAGTTAAAATAACAGAGTGTGAACCTCATAGAAGTGTGAGTTTTTCATGGAGGGTGTGAAAGAGTAACCTCTCAATGTGCCACTGAGGACAAAGGAGGATTCTAACCATGGTTTCCAATCCCAAAGTCCTTAGGATGTGGTCACGAATACCCGTTCTCCATATAAGAGGCAGGGCTAGTAGAGCACCATGTACATTTACCATGGAAACAGCAAAGGAGTGGAAAGAATGGAGAGAGGTGGTTGCATTAAGAGATTGAGTCAGGAAGATAAAACAGAGTAGGAAGAGAAGGAAAGAATAGAGGGATATTTAGATTTTGGACCATTAGGGAGGGTCGCTAAATCAGAATATGATGGTGTAAGGTTGTTTCTCTTAGTGAGCTGGTTAAGGACCGCCTGGAGTTGCTGTTAGTGGCTTGACCTATGGAGGTTGAGTCCCGTGAAAGCAAGACCTAGAAATGCTAGTCATGGTGGGCCTGGACCGCCAGCATCTTCTGTGACCTTACACCCCCTAGTCAAAGAGAGCAGCAGCCTGCAGTGAGGTGCCAAGAGGCCTCCTGCAAGTCTAGAATGACTGACTTCCTAGCGGAAGCCTACCCCAAGGGCATGGGCCACAGGACCCTTCCCAGGAACTGGTGACAGTGGTATCCTCCAGGAGATAGTTGTTCTGAGGCCTAGCACAGGGTTATGACTCACCAGTAGCTCACTTCTTCTTGACTGAATAGATGAATAAAGTAGGTCTACACATAATATTGAATTACTTTATTCTGTTCTAGGAATGTTTAATCTCACATACTTTCGGAAGCCCAGGTATTTGCAGTATATGTTGGATAACCATAAATCTATATTAAATATATAGACTCCATCTGCCTTTAAGTGCTGGCTTTGCATTTGCATTTAACCTGTATCAAGACAGTAACACATAGGATGACTAAAATCCTAGTGGCTCATTTGAACCAATCTTACATTACGTAGACGTTGAACTGAGGAAATTCTAGGTAGGCACACCTCCCTATTTAAGCAAAAAACTGAATTCTATACAGGAACCCCATTTTATCCCTTGGAAATAGAAAGAAAAAATATAACCATGTTTGAGAGCCACAAGATTAGAGTTACTGAAGTGATATCCCCAAAGTCCTTAGTAAACAGTCTTTCCATTCGTTCTGCCAATTACAAGAGAAATTTACAGCAAATTGGAGGATATTCTTGCTGGCATTAAGTTGTAGCATGATTGCACAGATACCTTTGGACTCCTAGAAACCAGAATTGAGGTCAAGAATCAAATTTATCACTATATGTTGTTATAGAATGAATGTTTGTGTCACCCCCCCCAAAATTTGCATGTTGAAATCCTAATTATCAATGTGATGGTATTAGGAGGTGGGGCTTTTAGGAGGTGATTAGGTCATGAGGGTGGAGCCGTCATGAATGGAATTAGTGCCCTTGTATAAGAGATCCCAAGAGCTCCCTTGCTCCTTCCACCAGGTGAGGACACAACAAAAAGATGACCATCTGTTAACCAAAAAGTAGCCTCTCACCAGACACCAAATCTGCCCAGCACCTTGATCTTGGACTTCTCAGCCTCCAGAACTATGAGAATAAATTTCTGTTGTTTATAAACCACCCAGTTTATGGCATTTATGTTATATCAGCCCAAACGGACTAAGACACATGTCAATGAATAATTCAAGAGAAAAAAAAAAAACACATTCTGCCACAGTCTTCAAAATGTGCTGGTGGCTCCTCAATTCATTCTTTAAGAAAATATGGCTTAAAAAACCCCAAGTTCAGAGAACGTTTTCAGCTTAAACTTCCCATCACAAAGCAGAAAGCAAAAAGGTAATTGAAAGGCCAGCTTTTGCTGGAATAGTAATGAAGGCAACAAGACACCCATTTCCTAAGAGTGGGAACTGTGAGAAAAGAAAAGCACTTGGGACCCCTGACCACATGCAACACCAATTACAAGCCACAAAAGAGATAATGTCTGTGCTGTCATGAATAATGCTTTTTGCAAGCTGCATCCTCGGGGAACTAACTAATGACTAATTCATCTCTCGCCAACTCGTAATGCCTAATCCTTCCCTTGCCAGAAGGCAAGGCAAATAGACACACTGCTCTCACCGCTACAGTTCAGTCCTTGGAGACTGATCAAAAGCCATGAGTCACACTCACTTTAGTGCTCAGGGGGACTCAGAACAGAGCTGCCCCGTCACCTGGTCTGCCTGCCCACCCACCCAGCTTCCGCCTAAAACTCATCTGACAACTGAGTAATCATTACATCCACCCCCACTTCTTTTTTCTTTAAAAACAAAACAGCTTTGTTGAGGCTTATTCTGAATTATTTTAAACAAAATAAAAAATAAAGAAATATTTTTGTACATTCACATGATTAGTTGTTACATTTCCCCCTTCAGACTCAGAATTTTAAATTACATCACTTAACATCCCATCACTAAAAACCACAATTACTTACCTCTCAGAAGTTTTTGAGTTTCCTAGGAATGAATCAGTGACCAAAAAAAATCATGCTCTGAGACTGTATCTTAGAAGGAGAGCTAGTTAGCAATTCTGACTTTCTTACCTGGCTTCTGGAAGTGTCAAAGTACTGCCTGGTGAAAGCCAGGATATCTTCCGTCTCATTCTGTGAAAGGAAATAGGAGTCTTCATCCTGCCTGAGGCTGAGAAGGCTGTGTAGGTAAAATGTATACTCCTTATTACTCATGTTGAGCTTGGAAGAGCAGATCTCTTCCTGATGAATGATGTAATAGAGGAGGAGAAGAGAAACTCTCTGGACCACTTCCTCTCTGAGCTGATCCTCGAAATCTCCTCCAGCTATTAGTAACAGGGCATCTGGTTCGAAGCACTGTGCAAAAAAACCCCACAAAATAATAATAAAAAATAAAAAACAGAAACAAAGCTTGACAAATAGTCCCAGAACATTAACAACCACAGAGTCTCTGTTGCTTATTATTTTATGAATAGGAGGGGAAAGTAGGCAGCTTCAATAGCCCAATTCAAGTAAGACAATCATGGTTGGACTTTTATATAAAAAGGATGTCCTCCCAGAAGCCCTTATTCCCTAAATGCAACCCTTCTATCTCCAACTATATTAACGCAAGCTGTCACTTTTCTGCCTTGATTAACACCAGCTGACTCTGGCTTTTAAAGTGATGCCTCATTGCATTTAGAATGAAATCCAAGCTCCTTATAATTTTCTCCTCAGTCCGGCTTCTGCCCATCCTACCTCTCTTACCTTATCTTAGCCTCCCTCCACCTCTCTCACTCAACTTCTGCCCCTGTGATTTTCTGTCAGTTCCACCAGGCTCTTTCCCACCTGATTTCTCAGGTCTCAGTTTCAAGTGCCACTTCCTCAGGGATGCCTTCCCAGATACCATTTCCAAAGTCCCCATCCCTGCCCCGTGTTCTCCGGCACAGCACCGTTCAACAAAAATATCACACAGGCTACAAACGTGAGGCACGTTTTAAATTTTCTAGTAGCCACATTTTAAACCGTAAAAAGAAACAGGTGAAATTAACGTGAATAATATATTTTCTGGAAATACATATGCAAGATATGATCATTTCAACGCATAATCAAAACTCTAAAAAAGTATTAATGAGCTATTTGATGTTCTTTTTGTCACACTAAGTCTTTGAAATCTGCTGTGTGTTTTACACGTATCAGCATATCGCAACTGGGATGAGCCACATATTAAGTGCCTAACAGCCACAGGCAGCTCCAGCATTACCATTTTTCCTTTTTATCATAGAACTAGGATTCTAAGGTTACTATGTCTCCTTGTTTCTTTTCTATTTCCTCTTGAAGACAACTGGCTCATTAAGGCTGGATTTTGTCTGTTTTGTGCACAGGTCTATCCTCAGCCTCTAGCACCATGCCTGGCACTTAAGAAGAGTAAAAGTGGAATGAACGAGTACCATCTGCTTCTCTCTTAGCCTACCTAAGAGAATTGATGTCAGTCCTTTCTGAGACGCAATCAGTCACCACATCCTGCTATTAACAGAAATGGTGGTGGTTCGAGAATTACTAAAAATGCTTCCATGATGCTTTGTTTCACAACCCACAGATAAGACAGCTGGCTTATCTAATCTGGGAAGTTTACATAGCAGAGGACGGTGTTTGGGATAATGGGTTGGGACAGTGAGAAGAAGACAGACACAGGAGTTGTGGAAGAGAAGCTCTCCCAGCAAGATAAGAGCTGTGTTTCTTCAAAGACAGTTGGGTAGCTTCTGGGAATGCTCCCAGGATCTGAGAAGCAGCTCATCACATGGCACCAGCCTCAGAGTGAAGGCATCAAGAGATGCCTATCTGAAGGACATCCCTGGTGGTCCTGTGGTTAAGAGTCTGCTCTTCCAATGCAGGGGACGCAGATTTGATCCCCGCTTGGGGAACTAGGTTCCCACATGCTGCGTGGTCTGGCCAGTAAATAAATACATACATACATACATACATAAAATATGCCTATCTTGAGCCCCAGGGGAGTTGTCCCACTGTGGGATAATCTACTATGAAATCTTTTCATCTGTTCTCTGAGGTGGAAGTTTCAGGGGTCCTAATTCCATGTCTGCTGTGTGTCCCACTGGGTAACATCTGGAAAATACCATCTGAGCCAGAAAGAAACATGTCATCCATCTGTGAGGCAAAGCATTAATCCCATTCTTTGCAAGCCACACAGATTCCAATTTCTCCCCAACTCAACTGTGAGAGGCCAAAACCTCAGCGACCGGATGCAGGCTTCCCAACAAGATCAACTCTGAGTGTCAATACTAAACGCAGCCACCAAAACTGCAGCAGCCCTTTTCTGTTCCCTCCTCAGCCCTAGAGAAAAGTCCATAGGTTGGTAGCTGTTAGACGGGACTGACACCAGGACCCAGGGAGGTGAATCAGCTGAATCGAGCTTTGTGCCAAATAACCTCCTGAAACTGAAGTATCGGGAAAACCATCGGTCATATCAGCTACCATTTATCGGAAGCCATGTGTCCAAGACAGTGCTAAGTATCTTCCATATCAAGGCATCCCTCAGAGTATAAATCTAATTGGTTCTGGAAAAGGTGTCGGATGATCAATTTTTCAAAGGGGGGAAACTCATTGCATTATTTTAAATGGAAAAAAAAAAAGCCCACATCATAATCCACCAAGTATTTCTGCACAAGCAAAAGCATTCAGAATACCAATTGCCCAATTACTTAATTCATAAAGAATTAATTAACAGGTACATATATATGCAGTATGCAAAGATCCTGCACAGAATTAAGTATGAAGTATGTTTTCCTTCTATGAGGAAAATATACCCTTAGTATATGTGTAAGCCAAGTTTAAGACAGGGTGAGTAATGTACCTAAAGCCACACAGTTAATAGTGGTTGCCCAGTCTTAATTCCTGCTCTGCCACTGATAGACTTTGTACTTGCTGTGCAGCCCCTCACCAGGTAACTTTCTCTCCCTCCTGTTTGGTAGGAAGAGATCTGGTCAATTAGGAGGCTAGGGGATTGGTAAGGTTATAATGTCCATCAGTGAGAACATGGTACAGCCAGCGGGTTGAACAAGTTCACCTTTAGAGACTTCCAAGTGCTATTCAGGTCGTCTGATGGCGCCGGGTAGGTGGGAATAAGAGCGCCAAGCACATGTAGGACCTCCGTGAGGCCACCAGACCACGTGTATGTGGCCCAGGTGTGGTTGTGTGCTGGTTGCACACAGCAGTGTCTGTGGCCACCCTGTATCCCATCCAAGCAGCCCGAGACCCTTGTCCACTCGTGGCTCTGTGCCTTTCTAGGGGTGAGGCAGGAGGTAGCAGAAAAGAGGGTAAGATAGAGTCCCCTCTCCTATCAGGCTAGATAGAGTTCCCTCTCCTATCAGGGCAGGTACAGTCCCCTCTCCTATCAGAGTAGATAGAGTTCCCTCTCCTATCAGGCTAGATAGAGTCCCCTCTCCTA